>NW_009598744.1:0-298 GCF_000690535.1 Cariama cristata
TCTATCCCAGCCAAAACCAGGACAACTATGTATGACAGAAATGGACAGCATGATCATTTTAACATGCATGACCATTTAACCCCATGCAGCGTTACAGGCTGAGGGAAGAGTGGTTAGAAAGTGGTCAAGTGGAAAAGAACCTGGGGGTGTTGGTCGGCAGCCGGCTGAACATGAGCCAGCAGTGTGCCCAGGTGGCCAAGAAGGCCAATGGCTTCCTGGCTTGTATCAGCATTAGTGTCGCCAGCAGGACCAGGGTAGTGATCCTCCCCCTGTACTCAGCACTGGTGAGGCTGCACCT
>NW_009598744.1:308-5623 GCF_000690535.1 Cariama cristata
CAGTTCTGGGCCCCTCACCACAAGAAAGCCCTTGAGGTGCTGGAGCGAGTCCAGAGAAGGGCAACGAAGGTGGTGAAGGGTCTGGAGCACAAGTCTGATGGGGAGTGGCTGAGGGAGCTGGGGGGGTTTGGTCTGGAGAAGAGGAGGCTGAGGGGAGACCTGATCGCTCTCTACAACCACCTGACAGGAGGGTGTAGCCAGGTGGTGGTCGGTCTCTTCACCCAAGTAACAAGCAATAGGACAAGAGGGCATAGCCTGAAACTGTGCCAAGGGAAGTTCAGGCTAGAAATGAGGAGGCATTTCTTCATAGAAAGGGTCGTTAGGCGTTGAAATGGGCTGCCCAGGGAGGTGGTGGAGTCACCATCCCTGGAGGTGTTCAAGAGTGGTCATGGCACTTAGTGCCATGGTCTATGTGACATGGGGGTGTTAGGGCAAAGGTTGGACTTGATGATCCCAGAGGTCTCTTCCAACCACATCAATTCTGTGATTCTATGCCTAAAAAGATTGTTTTTCAGAGTCATGAAATTTGGGTTATGCTCTTTATTCTCCTGCAGATTTTCTATTTGATTCTGGATAAATAATTTAATCCGGTTTAGCATTTAAAAGATACATACAAGTAGGGATGTAATGTCAACTTTTAATCATTCAATGGCACTGCAGAAGTACTTACTTTAATTGAGATTTCTTTGACTTTTGATGAGGGCCTGTAGTGACAGGACAAGGGGCAATGGCTTTTAACCGGAAGAGGGAAGATTTAAATGAGATATTAGGAAGAAATTCTTCCCGGTGATGGTGGTGAGGCAGTGGCAGAGGTTGCCCAGAGAAGCTGTGGCTGCCCCCTCCCCTGCAGGGGTCAAGGCCACGGTGAAAAGAGCAACCTGGTCTGGTGGGAGGTGTCCCTGCCCATGGCAGGGGGGTTGGGACTGGGTGGGCTTTAAGGTCCCTTCCAACCAAACCATTCTGTGATGTTACACCGTGTGTGCCAATACTTGTGTCTTCTATGCTGAATTCTTTTCCTGCAGTAAATTAAAGATCAGATTTCTTGGTTTAGAACTTAAAAAAAAAGTCAGATTCATTTCTTTAAGTAAAACTTTAAGCTAACAGTACTTTGGTTCTGGAAAAACATGGTATCTGTCCTGGTTAGAATCTTTTTTGCCTTCAGATAGTGTTTAAGGTTTCTTGGGTTTTTATTAATCTCCCAAATACCTAGCTATTTTTTATAGTTAATGTACCTCTGCACTGTCTGGCAATGATTGCTTAGCTGGTAGTTGTCACAGGACTTAGGAGATTATGATGTATGGATTTGGTTAAAATACATCTGTGAGTAAAAAGCCAGTATAAAACCTACATGAAATTTAAATCTTAAATAAACTGTATCTTTTCACTATCATACATTGTCATTCACATTAGCAGTCTTTATCCCATGTATGGGGATGATGTACTTCTAGATTAGCATCCCTTTCAAAAATTTTGAATAGATGAGTATCTATTGTGTGGTTTTATTGATTCGTCCAAGATTTCACAAATATTCATTAAAATGAAAGAAAGCAAGTACAATACACAAACAAATCTGGAATCATAATTATCTAACAGACCAGCAAAAATCTATTGCCATAGAGAAATTGCTTCTTATAAAAATAGAAATATTTTGTGTGGGAGATGTTGGCCACTTTAGTGGTTGCTTGCTTTGGGATGCCAACTGGAAGTGGCTGTTAGTGAATATGATTGTACTAGGTGTTCTTTACTTGTACTTTCTATTGTTATTATAATCCTACTTCTGCTTTACCGTATGGAAGAAATGCATCCTTTGTAACGCAGCTTTGAAGGAATCATGGAAATGTGGAAATTACAATATTTTTAACAGCAATTTTTATTGAAATGTAAAAAAATACATATATTGTGAGGTCATGGAAGGATGTTTGGGGTAAAAAAAAAAGTTTGTTAAAATGTGTAATGTGTTAGGATTACACCGTTTAGCAGCTTTTTTTTTTTTAATTACTCTGATTCTTCCACTTACTTTTAAATGGAAAAATTAGATTTGCCTTTGGCTTTAATTCAGTCTGTTCAATTCACAGAAAGGTTCGCTTGCATGTTATGTTACTCCATTAAAAACATTTCACAAATACTGCCAACCAGAACTAATAACAGCTAAGTCTAGCATTTTCAAAGAAATTTAAAAAAAAGGGAAAATAACTCTTTTTCTCGTGCATCAGCATTTTCTATTAAAAAAGAAATAATTGGGGCAATTGTATATTTAGTGTCAAAATTGTTATTGGCTGAGTAACTTTTCCAAGTGTTTTTGGCCATCATAATGCTACTGTGGCCCATCTCTGTAGCAGTTCATTCTAGTTCCCCTGGCTTTATATATTTATTTGCTTGGGGAAAAATGATCTTGTCTATTGTGAAATATGTGTTTCCCCTTCAAACCTATGTTATCTGATGAAATTAAAATAAAAGCTTTTTAAGAAGTCCATTATAATATCTCAGAAAGACTTAAGACTCAAGCTGAGATCTGTCCTCTGCAGGCAAGCAGATTAGCAAGACTAATGGTGGGTGGATGGGCAGACTACCGTTTTTTTTTTGCCAAGACCCTGCTGGTCATGTTTCTTCCTCCCCATATGTTGCCCTGTTTTTATAAGCACCGTAGTGATGTTTGGGGCTTCACCTGCCTGCAGGGTGTCATTGTCAGGAGCTCTATACATATACTGAGCAGCTGTCTTGCTCTTGACAGTGTTAAAATAGGCAAGGGGAGTGAAAACCATGAGAAATCATGTGTTGTTCCCACCTTACAGGGAGGGAATTTGTCCACCAAGAATACAGTATCTCTCATAATTATGGAGCCTGAGGAAAAGCCAACCAACCATCAGGGCAAAGCTTCCCGTGATCTGTGGAGTACCACAGTCGTAAGGCCAGTCTTGTCTCATCCAGTGGAACCAAGCTCTTCTCTAGCTTCATTTTTGCATTCAAACTTTCCAGACATTTTATGTCTTTTTGCAAAGTCTACAGGACCTGGTAGTTCATGCAATGGAAATCTTGTTGTGGCTTTAGGAATGGTTTTGTTTGAACTGTAGCCAGTTTCTTGAAAAGAGCTATGATTTTGTGTGCCCAGCTGTATGTTGTAAGGGCAGTGACCAACTGGGCACTAAAACCATCAAAATGCTTGTATCTAAACAGCATAAAAATCATAATTATTGATGATGACCAATTTGAGAATTTCCAGAAGTGTTTCTGGTAAAGAAGCGTTAGTAATTTCTTCAGTAGCAAGGTAAACCAGTGTTTTTTTAATTTAGGTAGTATTGATACATGCTTTCTCTAGAAATTGTGGGTGTTTGGATATAGCTTCTAGTGATTTCATTTGTCTCTTGTACAAACACAGGCATAATAATGAATTCTAATTAATTTTCTCTCTGTAAACAAATGAGCTGGAGAATCCGTTTTTGCTGATACAAAGCTAAATATTCAGGGTTAATGAGAGAATCACGATTAAAAACAATGAAAAGCATGGTTGTCTTGTCAGCTGATGCAGTTTTCAATGTCTTTGTAAGCCATTAGGAACAGAATTTGTGAGAAGAGTATACACAAATGCTAAAGATCTTTAGGGGTAGAAGAACATTTATGGCTGGAGGTAAAGAGAGAGGCTTGGGTGATTCACAGCTCCTATGTTAAACTGGACTGGCTTCACTGCTCTCTGAAGACCTCCGTGTGTCTGCGTGTGCACATGTATGTGCTCCGAGGTTAAAGCAAATGTAGTCTTTAATACGTGTAACAGTTACAGCAGAATGACTTTATCTTCCGATATTTCAATAAATGAGAGTAACTGCGCAGGTTTTGCATGTGATGAGTACAGGTGATAATGCATCTTAAATTTTCCTTTCATTGAAAGAATCTGGAGATAAGTTGCATTTTAAATACTGTTGACTTTTCTGCATGCCAAGAGCATGTGTCTAGGTACTTTGTCTCAGCTAGTTTGCAGGGAAAGTTTTTTCATGATGCTGGTCTTCTAAGTCCATTTTTAAATGGATCTTAAGCTCCTACTTCAATTAAGTGTTACTTAAGTATTTTACCCCATCTTCGTCTAATCAAATCAGAATTTAAAAGTAATGAAAGTGTAGTAATAAAATAAAGTTTGATGGTTTTTTTCCCCCTGATGAAAGAGCAATAGTAAGTTCTGATTCGTTTTGTTCATCAATCTGAGCTCTGTGTTTATAATGTGCTTGCTTTATTTGATGTGAGTGTCCTCATATAATAGTTTGTATTTCATACAGCTAAGAAACAGTTGTCTACTCAGTACTAGCGGATTAACTGTATCCCATAACTCATTCAACAATGTTGAATCAATTTCTCTTTGTTTCAGGTGACCAGACTTTAAGAGTTTGGGATGTGAAAGCCCCAGGAGTCAAACTTGTGATACCAGCACACCAGGCTGAGATCTTGAGCTGTGACTGGTGCAAATATAATGAGGTATAAACCAGTTCATCCAACTGTTTTCCTAATTGGACCATTCTCATTAAATAGTGGGTTTTTATTACTGCAACATTAATGCGTCTTCTGTATAAAAATATATCTAGTTGCTTTGTTGCTCTTACTTGCTACATCTTCAGAAGAGCATTGTTGCCACAGATAGACAGCCCAAGTAGATCAGAGGTTTTGCTTATTCTTTTGTGTAGTGGACACCGTAGTCCATAGTGGAGAAACAGTTTGTATTTCTCTGTTCTCTTTAATCTACATACTGGAGACTTTGTTTATGATTTATTCATCAGTATTGTTTGATTTATCTGACTTTTGTAGCCGACAGACGCATCACTGCGGTTTAATAATTAAATTGTCCTGATATATCTGTGTTTTATTAAATCATCAGAACTTGCTGGTAACTGGTGCAGTTGACTGTAGCTTGAAAGGCTGGGATTTGCGGAACATCCGGCAACCAGTGTTCATCTTGCTTGGTCATACCTATGCTATCAGAAGAGTAAAAGTAAGTTGTATTTTATTTTCCATTGACAACCACTGAATTGTTACACAGTTTTTTCTGGAAAGCAGTAATATTTTATATTATCTAATAACTAGGGAAAAAACAACAGATATTGAAGATTTTAGATGCTACAGTGACTGTTCTTGGAAACCTTCAGTTTAGCATTGTAAAACATTTTGACATTTAGCAGATTGCTGGGATTTCAAAGTAAATGACATCTTCAAAGTCAGTATCTTTCCATGAGGAGGGTTCAAGAGCTTGACAGAGGATTGGGAGATTTACTTTCAGGTAAGTTATATGGGAAATTTGAGGTAGAGTCATAGAACGATTTGGTTGGAAGGGACCT
>NW_009598745.1:0-2279 GCF_000690535.1 Cariama cristata
ACCATAATGATTCTATGATTCTATAATGGGGTGGGTTTGCCACTCATTCCCAGTCAGGCTCACTTCAGCCTCTGTTACAGTTGGCTGTTGGGATCCCCCTGTCACACCAGAAATACAGATGGGTTCTGCCCCTTTATAGCTTGCTGCACACTGTGCACCGGTGTCCACCAGAGCCTTATACTCTGGGTCTGACATGCCAGGCCATCGAACCGCACAGTCCAGTAAACCCGGTTGTCCCTATCCACCACCTGGTTGGAGGCAGGGTCCCTCTAGTCCTGGTCATAGGATTCTCCACTCATCTTTTGTAAAAATGGATTAGAACTCCTTCTCATAGGATCAGGAGTAAGATCAGCCCTTCCACTCTGTCTGGGACACTGCTCACACTGCCCATCGGAGACTGGAGCAGCGATTTTCCTGGAAGAACCTTCATTTGTGATTGTTTTTCCTTGCAATTCGTGTATCTGTGCCTCTAGGGTTGAGGTAGATTTTTTCCATCCCACTTGCTCATGTCCTCTCCGTGGTCCCGCAGGTAAAACCACAGGGTACCCCATGGTGCGTACCTTCTATATCCTCTCTCGAACAAAAGAACACTTACTGTTAATAGCTGGGACACTGGCCTGTACAGGCTGGGAGTAGGACATATCCTCTTTGAGTTGCTGGACCTCTCAGGACAGTTTCTCCACAGCCAAGATGAGGGAGGAAGAGAGACTTTCTTCATATTGCTGGAGTTTCCAGTCAATTCATCCACTGTTGGTTCCTCTTTGTCTTACCAGTCCATTACTGCCAATGAGTTGGCATACAACAATGGTGTGCTCTGTGTAAACTTCTGCCACGTGAGTTGTATGCAGTGGACTTCATTTGGATCTGTGGGTAACTCTGCATTGTCTGGGTCATAATAAACCTTTTCCTGCACAGCTAATTCCCTCAGGAGGTACTGGATACCTTTCTCCATGGTAGTCCACTTGCTTGGATGACATACAACATCTTCTTTGAAGGTATACCTTTCCCTTATGCCTGGCAGAAGTCGCCTGCAGAGGCTGAGGGCTTGTGTCTTTTTCCAATTCCCTTCTCAATGCCTCCTTCCCTAGAAAGGGATCCTAGCTGCTTGGCTTCCCTGCCCTCTAATTCCAAGCTGCTGGCTCTGTTATCCCAGCGTTAGAGCAGCCAGGTGATAATGTGCTCATCTGATTGATGGCTGAAGTATTTTCATATATCCTGCAGCTCACTCAAGGATAGGGGTCGAGTGGTTACTTGTTCTGTCTCTTCCTCCTGTTCTTGTGGTGGCCCTGCTTTGTCCTCCTTTACTAAACAAGCTGTCTTTTGTGCCCATTTCTTCTTGTATATAAGGGTAGTTGATACCAGGACGGGTTGGCCCTCTGGTTCAGCTGCAGGGCCTGTCGCAGGGGTTGGAGTAGCCACAGTGTCTGTCGCTTTGTCATCAGATCCAGAGACCTTCTTTTCGTCTTGAGGGTACTGAATAGTGTTGAACAGGGCTGGGTAGGCATGGGCCAGGCCCCAGCACGTTGCAGTGATTTGTGTCTCTCTGGAATTGCCAGGGTGACAGCATACTTTTTCCAAATATTTTACTAGTTTTTCCAGATTCTGCATTTGTTCAAGGGTGAAGTTCCAAAACACCGGAGGCGCCCAGTGTGCTAGGTACTTGCCCATACTATCCCACATACCCCGCCACTCATAACTATCCAGGCTCGGGGCAGATCTCTGGGTGGTATTCTTAAACAGTTGTTCAACCTTAGACAGGACCTGGAACACAGTCAGCAACATGCTGGTTCCTAGCAATAGGACCATGCTGGTTTCAACATCCCAAAGCTATTCAAAATCTTAAAAATTCTCAAATGCTATTGTAATTAGCCTGGTGGGGAAGGGGAAGATGCGGGAAGATGTCTCCTCCATAGGCTGGCGCTGAGAGAAAAGGCAAAAGATGTAATTATTAATAGTTTCCGATAGATGGCTCCCGAAGTACAGAGATGGCGGCAACGCTGAGTACCAATACCAGACGAGTCTCATGACCAGCAAGTCTATCCTATCATGAGCCGGTGTTACACAGTACCACAAAACGATACCCTTAGCCCAGCCTCCAAAGGTGATAAACATCACAACAGGGAACACATACAGCAATAAGGTGTTACACAACACAGCTCTGAGAACCAGCGCAACAACTCTGAGAGCAAATAAATCAACATTGTGACCAGCAACTACTAAACTATTCATAGAATCAGAGAATCATTTGGTCTGGAAAGGACCTTCAGAGGTCATCTAGT
>NW_009598746.1:0-19551 GCF_000690535.1 Cariama cristata
GGCGATGATCGACAGAGATCATTGCCGTTGTCTGTGACACTACGTCAGGTTCATAACCTGTGATCCTTATCAGACTAAAATATTGCTAAGTCAGATGTTCTTCCTGAGGGAACCACTTAGTTTCCCCAGTCTTAATATGAAACAGCAAGGGGTGAGGAAACAGGATTTGTACATTAGCCTCTACTTTTTCTGTTTAGAGGATGGCTAACGAAATAAACCTGTCACCCTCTACCATCCATATTTGGTATTTGGAGAAGCACCTATCACCTGGATGCTTTTAAATCATCCCTTCTGAAGCTAACATCCCTTGCTGCAGTTCATACAGCTTTCCATAAAAACAATGAAAGCTACAGTTTCCTGATGTATTAAGAACTCAAGGGAAACCTTCAGTTCCTCACAAGTTACTCTGAAGTTATTTTAACTCTGAAAAACTACCAGTAATCAGTATTTTTTATTTTTTTTTTTTTAAAATCTCATTTTGGTTCGACAGAAGAAAACTCCTGTCTAGCCACCAAACAGCATCACCTCCAGAGCAGAGAGGCAAAACTATAAACCTTCAAAAGGTCTAATCCATTCCCAAAGAACAACCCCTCTAATCCCTAAAGTGGATTCCCCTAGGAAAAAGTAACTTCACAGGCTGCATGCATCCCTCTCTAGCTGCAGGTACAAACAGTGCACCAACTGCAACAAAATAACCACCAATATATGGGTACTGGACAGACACTAGCTCAGAAGAAAGAAGAGTCTAAAAAAAAAAATCTAAAGTGCTTAAGGCAATTCTTCATATCCCCATTTACTAAAAACAATTGGACTAGCTGTTAGCAGCAAAACTTTGACATCTGTGCAAACTATTATATAACAAATTCATCCTTTAAGGGTAAAAGTCACATGTTAAGTCATCTAGGACATCAGTTAAACTAAAACTTGCAAGTCACAAGTCACAGTATGAAATACTTCAAGCTTTCTCCTAAGTGTTAAAGATAAATTACATTTTTACATTGTGCATATCAAATTTACCTTGCAGGTTACACTACATCTTGCTAAAAAAAACTTAATAATTTAAATGCTCTTCTGTAGAGTTGGAGATTACTCATGGTTCTCTCACTACATAGTATCTTGTTGTAAACATTCCCTTCCTTTCCAAAAAGGGAAATTTAAATAGGAACTGTAGCTGAAAACCCAAGATCAAGCTGATGACTGGGCAGCATGAACAAGTACTAGCCTATTTCGATGTCTCTTTACCACAGTCATTCAATAGAACAAGTCTCAAAACACAAAGCATCTGTCTTAACCCTCCTCTCTCTAAACACCACCGAGGACCAAGCATGCAAGTCTCACTCCCTCACATACCACTGAATTCATAGCAGCTGAGCCCCTAGAACTCCCAGTCAGGTGTTCATTGCAGTAAAAAGGAAATAAATGAGGAAGAAATATTTAAGATTACTACACAGACTATTTGGATAACGACATCTGTAGATGCGTGAAACAGATTCAGACACCATTCATTTAAGAACCATGCCACCTTCTAGGATCTTTGTTTTATAGACTCAAAACACTAAACTGGCAGTTAAACTGGAAATTGTTTCGCACTTTCCTCTGCAGAAGAGATTACCGTGAACTTTGTTCACAATGTAAATATTTAGAGATGCTCAAGTTCCAGATATGAAATGAACAAGAAGGGCTCAACCATCCTGTCAACTTCATGATTTCTCAAGAGAAAGAAAACTTTCTAGAGCAGGTATTAAGAAGAAAATTGAAGTTTTCCACTAAACATCATAGTCAGTTTATTATGACTTGTTTCAAGGAATTTCTCCTCCTCTTGAGAAATCTTAATGGACACAAAGGACTCATTGATACTAATAAGATTTAACATGACTAGATGGTTGTGTTTTTACAGACTAAAAGATACATGGAAGGAAAAGTACTTTGGCCCTACAGGAAAGGAGCCAATTCATTATGGAACCTATCAGCATTAATTTGAAACAGTTTTCAGGTGATAATAGGAAAAAAATCTTAAGTTAGGAAACAGTTGACTCAAGCATGTATCTGAAAATTATTTCCAGGCTCCTGGACTTGGTTAGAGGGAAGAAAGCAGATTTAAACAGCCTATAATACACAAGTAGTTCTCATTGAAATGTTGAGATTTTCCATGAAGAATATAACATGAGGTTTTTTAGCTCTTCCACTATTATGAATCATTCGGCTATTGTTACTAAGCTTCCAACTAGGAGCTGAAATGATGGAACACCCAGGCTCAATATTTCACTTGATTTGTTAAGAAAAACGTATAACTACAGATCCAGAAGCAGATCATATGTTAGCTGGCAAAGCATTTGCTTACTTTCCACTTTTTTCCTGCCTTTAAAATAGGGGAAGGCATTAAGTTGGAAGCTATAGAGATCCTTTAGAATGTGACCACCTGAAAGCCAGTCTTACAGCCACATATACATAGCATACGGTACAAGCTAGCAAGTTAAGAGTGGGATGCTACATATATAAGCTACATTTCTGCTGGATAAAGAAATCATTTGATTTTTTTACTTCTCTGGTTATCCAGAAAGTTCCACGAATCCTCACTAGGCTAGTCAAAACAGGTAGCAAAAATGTGTGCCTGGGCTCAGAGGATACTGCCCTATCCCTAGGAATTTAGTGCTGTTTCTGCTCAAAGCCAGCTTTGGTATTGACATAGCTGTTTGAGAAGTCTTAGCTAGCCTTGAAGCTGGCTTGAGAAAAAGCCGAAAGATGTTTTAGCAATAGCTGCCCCCGCCCCCACCACCTTCTCCAGGGAGACGGGTTCAAACTGAAGCTCCCACACCCTTATTCGCAGTCTTGGCTGCATTGCAGCTTTGCTATTGGCAAAGATTCCATTCGTCATTCACATCTGATGAACAATGTGAATTGCTGATTATCAGAATCCAGTTAGAATAATGCCACAAAACTGGAAAGCCAAGAGATGACCCAAAATTAAGAACTTCTGAGAGAGCAGTACCATGCTCTAGTTTTTAAAAAGCTCTAAATTTTTCGTTCTGAACCTCTTACCTGAAACACATCCTATCTCAATGGCTGGCTATCATAATGCATCTTCACTGAGGACACAAGAATGTTTTTAAATACCTTTAAATTTTTACATTTTCTGTAATTTGTCATAAACAGGAGCCAAACTCTAAATATGATACATACATAGTTACTCATGGGAAATAGGAGGATTCTGTATCAGAAAAAAAAATAAAATCACAGACTGCTCTTACTGTTTCTTCATATCAGACCTACAATTTCTTATAATATTCTTTTGAAATCATACTGCTGTGATATTTTGCCAGGCTAGGCTAGCAAATAAATATTCTTTTGAAATGCATGTTTGATATCACAAGTTCTAATGGGAAGCCCAGTAATAATAAAATATTATTTTGTAATTACTTTTGTTAATTACTTAACACAAGTAATTTGTGTTAGGAGAGCTAAGAAAATGGTATTTGTTATATTCTTCATAGAAAAATAATATTCATAACAAAATCCTTAAATACAGTATTAGAAAAGTACATAGTTACAGCTCTTGATTTCTCCACTTATTTTTCAAATAGGCAACAGTTCTGTTTTCTGTCTGACATTTCTGTCTGTATTCACAGTAGGTTCCTAACACTTTAGCTCCAAACCTTCGCACTATCAGTACGCAAGCCTTAAACAGCAGTAGGTAGCAAACCCAGTTTAATCCTAGGATAAAGCAGCTACAAAGAAAAAACAAAACATTCAGCAACAGAAGTGATTAATAGACAATACTAGGCAATATTGTTTAGGCTGCTTGTTGAACCACTCAATCCATTTTCACTCTTCTGGAGCGTTTTCACAGCACTTGGCACCTGCAGTCCAGTACTCACTGTAAGCCCACCACACCAGATCTAAGGGAGAAAAAACAAACATTATGAAGCATCTACATCTCTCTTCTCCTGTCCCACAATGGAACTAACACAAAACTCATCCTGCAGCTGCACTTGTATTCTCTCTTGCTCTCTAGTCACAGCACTCTGAAACATTCTAATCACACAGAAGCTAATTTTTAAGACCATAAAGTCTAAGATGCTTCATATACTATGCTTTATGACTAAGTTTCTAACCAAGTCTAAGATCTAATACTAAAAAACTTGCTCCTAATAGGAAAACTTCTTTGAAGACTGATGTGCTAGCAGCAAGTAAGAATCGTTCAGATCCCTACGTTTTCTTAGACCTATACCCTGCTCCCTAAGTGTGATGCACTTGATAGCACTTTATAACGCAGCGCACACCTCCAAATTTACTTACTTAAACAAATTGCTTGAATCATTAAAGGAAAACCAATACAGAGTAACCAATCCTTTTCCTGAACATTTTTTGCAAGGTTTGAGTCTTTGGAATTGCAGCAAGTTTTCGCTGATTAGCTTAGAGCCACAAACAAGTTATGCATACCAGTGAAATGACTGGTAAGAAAATCCCACTGAAATTTTAAAGATTTAAAAGCTAGAGTCTTGTATTTCAGAGGGAAGCATCTGGTGGTGTTCTGTCTCATGATACCTGCTCTGACAGTTCACAGCATCTTGGACTCCTATCTGCATCAGTTCAGGTCAATTATTGTAGCAGGCTCATCAGCTACCAGAATGTGCTATTAATTTACTCTACAAAAATTTAGTGACTTTTATTTACATAGCTGAGACATCCAGGTGCAGAGTTGTCGTATTGGAATGCTATTATAAGCACCACATGAAATCAAAAAGGAAATAGCTGAACATTTTTAAAAGTAACTAGTCACCCAAAAACTGTGCTCCCAGTTTCCTCCTTTAAAAAACAATTAAGTCTTCAGCAAACCGAACTCAGTGCTAGAAACTGAACAAAATTTTATAGATACTGACCATGAAGCCTGGCAATAATGGCTGGGTAAACTTTGTTCTGAAGGTGTGTAACAACTCCTTTGAGTTTGCATTATAAAATGTGAGCTGACCTAAAGGAGACAAAAAACAAGTTGAAATACATGTCTAAATGCTATTGCTGTGTAATTTCTTGTAAAATTTATTCTTTTCCAGGGAAAGGTTTTCAGAACACACTAAAGACAGTCCACATGACTTAAAAATTCTCAATTAGTAGCTCTGTCACATAGATGAACCCAGGTCATTTGACATTACAAGGACTATTACACAAAGAGGTCTGGGCCTTATTTTCATAAGAGACTATATCAATCTGGAAGTAATGTACTACTATAACCTTGTACTGCTTCAACTTGATGTGGATAGCCAACTAAGTTTTTAGCTAAATCTCATGAGACTGTAATTTACCTCCATCAAAGTCGCAGTATACTCCTATTCTGTCTGGAACAGGTATATCTAGAGTCTTGGTTTTATTATTATGTTTTGCTGAAAATGTGGTTTGCAGCCAGTTGTTGATATGGATGCACCAGCTTGAATTAGTCTTTCCCAGCTGGTCAAATTTCCCCAGGTTTCTATACGTCACTCCCACACTGTAGGATTTGCAGTCCTTCTGGGCTCTCACCTCCCAGTAATGCTGTCCACCTTCAACAGCAGTGTCTCCTACCAAAAAAAAAAAACAAACACATTTAATTGAGTTAATTAAGTGTACCTTACAATGCTTGCTTCCTTACAGGCACCAGTGATGTTTTCTCTGCTTTATTTTAAGGTGAAGGCTTAGAAGTACAAAAATGGAAACTATAAGGAACAAAAAGACTAATGTACAAGAAAACAGAATATAAATATAAAATAGAATAATGAGACAGTTTTTACTTACACTCATTGAGGCAAGATACATTTAACATCAATTCACATTTAATAGCAGTGAATGTCAGTAACAGAGCTTTGTAATAAAGAGCCTCAACAGACTTGAAGACACCTGCTGTAGCACAACATTCTACGGTTAGGCAAAACTCCCTCTGTGCAGGACAGCATCAAGTACACAGCCTTGAACAATCACAAGTTTTCCTTCAAATTCTTACCTAATCTGCCCTTCCACAGCATTTACACCTCTAACAGAAGTGAAAAGTTGACCTTACCCAACACTGTGTATGATTCACCAGTAAAACGATCTCTGCTGCCCCTTGCTGCAGATCTTGTGCTAACAGATGTCCTCTTTGGAGATGGTGCACCACTTCTAAGAAGAAATAAACCGTTCAAGATTTGAATGTAATTACAGAAATGCACACACAAACAAGTTTTCCTGAGTCAATTAGGGTGCAATAAACATCCATAAGCTATTGAAATGACACTAGTTCAGCCACTTAACACCTCTAACAGCATGCATGCACAAGAACTGAGACAGAAGAGATGACAGCCAGAAAAAACACAAGACATTGCAACAAATGAGTTCAGAGGCAGCTGAGAAAGGAAACAGGAAGGGGAAAAAAAGCAGATGCGTGGCACATAGTTTGAATGAACACCTGCATAAAACAGTGTTTTGTCTGGACTATGCAGAACCTTAGAGAATTCATATTTCTGGTTTTCCGCACAAGATTTCTATAATAAGTCTTGTAGATCAGCTATAACAATCAGATAAGTATGAATACACTGCTGATATTCAATGCCAAAATGCCTAATTTTCACTGGAATTTAAATATCAGTGAATGGGAAAATAGCATCAGTTGTGGTAAAAGCAGCTTTTTCAGCACATGTGTGGCTTGTATAAGAATGACTGAAATCCCAGGAAAAAGTATAACCCAATGCAGAATGAAAGGAATAAAATTGTGATATTTTTATTTAAAAATGCACACACTGAAGATGATACAAAACCCGAGACTGTCAAATCTAAACACAGTTTAGATTAAAAACAGATGAAGTGAGACTTCCAGAGTTTAATGCATGACAACTCTCCTCAAAAAAGAAAAAAAAAGAACCAAACACCAAAAGTATATTGTATTGGAGGATGGGGATTTTATTTGATTATAGTGACTCTATCAAAGACTATAGAAAACAAAACTGTGTCACAACACATTGCACTGAGAAGCACATAGCAACTCTCCAAGAGTCATTATAAAATTTAAGAGTCTAATCCCAATCAAGAAATACTTAGATTTTCTAATCGTACTTTTCAAAAGCATTCTCAGGAAGCAATAGCAAAATAAATGAAGACACACTTCGCTCTAGAGAATATTCTAGTGAGCAATCAGTTGCATAAAAGAATAATTTTAACCTAATGAAGTTTTCAAACATTTTATTTTACCTTGGTTATGCCCTCAAAAATAATTCCTAGCAATTTAACCATTAAACAAATGAAGGCTATTTGCAAATTACAGTTAATATTAAACCTCAGTAGCCAGGGAATCACATCTGGTTATTATTTTAAAGGGAATCAGTAGCAAAGAATTTTAATTTTTCAAAACTAGCTATGCAGTTTACAGTTTAATTTCATTGACAAAAAATTTTAAAAGTACAAAGTAAGTCTCTGAATTGCACATGAGAAGTAATTTTCAAATCCTCATCTTCTGTAGTCTGTCATACATCAGCTTTAGAAGAGTTACCACACACAAAAGAAAGTTCTCTCTCCAACTTATCCCTCAGCTACAATTTGGTAAAGCTAATTGCTACTTAAATGTCCTTTAATACAGTGAAGTTTAGCTTGTTTCACTTCCAATTCATTCAACACTGATTTCAAGTTTTCTAGAACTGTTCTCAAATACCGTTTCATAAAGGGTTAGAAAATGTCCCTTTTGCCTAATACTTCCATTAAAATAAAGTCACACAGGAATCAAAAGCTGAGTGGTATCAAGCTGTCGTACGTAAGTATGCTAGAATCTCTGGTCATCTTCATGACTAAGTTTGTTTTATTCCAGTTCCAGAAGTCTACAAGAAATCACTGATGAAAAGGTTGTCTACTTTAGCATCACCATTTAAAATATAAATTTGCCAGTACTGATCAGAAGACACCTGAGCTTCTAAATTGCTTGCAAGAGTTACATGAAGGGGGTAAGTGTATATTATGCAGGTGCACCACGTCAAATGCTTTTGAATTTTGTTAACACCGAGGAGCTGTAGTTTACTTACCAAAGAAAAAGGTAACAAGTGATAGCATTAAAACAAAAAAAGCAAAGCCAAGAATTAAAGGATAATTTCAGAGGGAACCATCACTTTGCAGATTCCATCCTCCTTCAAGTGCATCAGAGATCATTCACTCACACTTCCAACAAAAGCTGCTGAAATTTTTCTATTAGATTCAGTATAAATGAGTTATGCAGAAAGCAATGTGGCCATTTAGAGAATCACCATAAGAAAAATGCAGGTGCTATGGTAGTATTTTCTCAAAGTTAGGAAAACTTTAAAAGATCCTCAATATTTATTTTGTTCAAGTCTTCTGTAAATGGCCACTGTATGTAATTTGTCCACTCAAAATCTAACAGCCTTTAACAGTTTGGACAATGACATTAAATATTTGGTATAAAAGTTTGAAAAAACAGTTCGTTGGGTTTTTTTTTCCCCCCAGTGCTTAAGTCTCCCTTCCAATATAGAAAGGGAGGAAATTTTATAGCAGAAAGTCAGTTTGGTGCCCATTTTCCAACACAGCACAGTCTTCATTAGCTAGTACAGTAACTGATGCATTTCCTCTGCTATTCAGTGACGAGATATTCTGGTCTTATGGTTAGGATTATTGCCTACAGCACTGCAGTTAGTCTCAGTTTTCTTATCCATTTCAGCAAATAAAACATATTCCAAGCAGTATGTCTTCTCTTTTGGAGAGTAAAGGTGAAGAAGGTATGTCAGAATTTATCCATGGAGAGATATCAGAAGTTATCCAAAGGCTTTTTTCAAGTCTAATAAATATGTTACAGATCATTAGGCATTTTATTGCCATTGTGTCTTTCCAACCCTTGAAAGCTGCACATTTGATGTTTAAAACAATTGTACTGCATTTTTTTCTACTAACTACGGAGCTAGCTTCAAATTTTCCCTCTAATGCAGACAACATCGCGCAGATACTATTAACAGGGAACAAAAGCCTCCTGCAAGAATCAAAGCTCATCTAAATGTCCTGCTAGAAAAAGTCAGCCTGAGATGCAAAGCTGAAAATGTGACCATATTCTTCTACCAAAACAAAGGCCAGAACTAGGTAAGTTCTTTACTGACAACTACAAAGGGAGATCAAGGTGTAAGACTCGCAGAGTTTGTTGAGCAAGTAGCAGTATCTCCAAGACAGTTTAAAAACTTAGTTTAGCAGAAATTGGTACACTTTGTGTAGTAGAACTATCAACACTGCACAGCTTCAAGAGCTTGTTTCACATTAAAAAAACCTTTCCTTTGCTGCTTATCTCAAGCCAAAGATATAGCCACCTGATGGATGAATACAGAGGAGTAAAACCTAGAAGAAATTATGAACCTGAGCATTTGTTTTGGTCCCACAACTTCTAAACCAATGGCAAAGAGCAAGAGAGAAAAAATGGGAGAAATAATTTCTCAAACAAAAGTTTTACTAGAAAAATCATGAAAAAATATTTACTCTAAACCCACAATTGCACAAGGAATAGGAGGGTATTTTAGCTGCCTTTACATGTCAAAAAAGAGGCACTCTCATTTGAACAATTGGTTTCACGAGTAGAATTGCCATGAAGCTTTTCACACATGCCATCAGGCTAAACTTCATCCTCTTTGAAAGTGTAAAAACATTTATTTCTTTTCCTCTGATGTCTAGTAACAGCTATAGCACAAGTTTAGAGGCAAAAACGTTTTCAAATTCAAAAATAAGAACTAAAAAAGTTTTAAAGTTCTCAGAAAGGAGCTCTTTTCTTAATTTGTAAGAACTTTAGTGTGCCATCATCTGCCAGAAGGTTAAGTAAGCATCAGTATATCTGTAAATAACAGGGATCTTTGTATCAACACTAGAATACATAATGCTCTTCCAACCATTGCAAATCAGGTCGCCCACATACTAGGACATATCTTTCCATGAAGACTGTTTTACAGGCACTGGAAAATAGATACATAATCTCTACAAATCCAAATTAAACTTCAAAATAATTTTTAAAAGCATATGTGTACTGTTACTGATAAAGGCTATTAGATTTATTTCTCGCTACATCAGCAAAGGGAAGGAGCGTAGACTCCCAACAAAACTAGGTGCTAGATCCTAGGAGTAAGATGTATATTATCACCTTCTATTGCTCTTCAGCAGAGGATTCTGGCCACTGTTGACAGAAATAAGTAGTCATTAAACGACTGTTCTATTACTACAGTAAATTATCCCCATTTTTAAGATGCCACTAAAACTAACTCTACCATGATTCTGGCAGTATATGCCTATAGGGAAGGTATTTGTTCATAAATTGTTTTAAGCAGTGCTCTTTATACTGAAAAGCACATGTTGAAAGTTAATTAATTGTCTTTGAGGAAGAAGTAGCCAGCTCTGTGGACAACGCAAGAGCAACGGACACTGTTCACATCTTGACATTGCCAAGGCTTTTGACCCATTCCCACACAGTATCCTCAAACCTCAAGAGGTGAGATATAGACTAGGTGGTGTGCCATAAGCTGCGTACAGAACCAGTTGAACACCAGGCTCACAGCTAGGGACAGTGTTCTCCAGATGAGAAAAGCCCACACAGGCTAGGGGACAACTGAAGGAAGAGCAACTCTGCAGAAAAGCAGCTGGGAGTCTTGGTGGGCTACAAGACCTGACAACAGGTGGACACCACTGTGTCCTTGGAGCAGAGGTGGCTGAGCACATTCTGGGCTGTAGCAGCAAGACAGCAACCACGAAGCCAAGGCAAGTGACTGTTCCTCTTGATTTGGCACTTGTCAGACTGAGCTGAAATCCTGTGTCAAGGTCTGCGCTCCTCAGGACTACACACTGAGATACTAGAGCAAGTTCAGTGGAGGGAAATGAACACAATTAAGGGACTGGAGCACAGGAAAACAACTGGGTTTGCTCAGCCTCAGAAAGACAAGAGCTAATTGCTGGATTTAACAACATAACAGGAAGGTACAGAGAAGATTGAGCCAGACTTTTCAGAGGAGTGCACACTGATAGCTGAGAGGCACCTGCTACTCATTGCACCACAGGAAATTCCAGTCAGTATCAGGATATTCCTCCCCTCACATGAAGGTGGCCCGGAACAGAGGTTCAGCGAGTTGCCACATTCTTCATGCTTGGATATATTCAAGATTCAGGCAGAGTAGACTGATCTAGTGATATTCTTACAACTATATTTATTCAGTGATTCTGAAGAGCACACATCTAAGTGCTTAACACTCAACAATCTACCAAGAATTCTGTTGAAGTTACTTAAGTACTTTTTGTAGATGAAAATAGTTGGTAAATATGTTTAGGGCTGCCATTTTTACAAGAGTTATGTTCCATTATCTGTTATCTTTTGCTACCTGCTTTGTTTTATTGGTACCTTTTCCTCCACCAGTAAGGGTTATGAGATAAATTCAAACATCACCTATAGTACAAATTTTATTTAACCTTAGCTTTTTCAAAAGGACAAAGCAGCCAGCTATTTACTTATTTTTTATAGTAGAAAAGTTGTCTATTCACCAGTACTGACCTGCAACACTACTAAACATTGAATTACATCAATTGCCTGCAGACATTTACCTTACCTACTCTATTGGATTTATATGGCAAGGTTTTGGTAGTGAGGGGGCTACAGGAGTGGCTTCTGTGAGAAGACATCAGAAGCTGCCCCCATGTGAGATGGAGCCAGTTCCAGCCAGACCCACCACTGTCCAAAGTTGAGCCCATGAGTGACAGTGGTAGCACCTCTGTGATATTTAAGAAAGGGTAAGAACTGCTGTGCAAGAGCAGCTGGAAGAGAGGAGTGAGAATATAGCCACCCTGCAGCCTGTGGAGGACCCCACACCAGAGCAGGTGGATATGCCCTGAAGGAAGCTGCAGCCCACGGAGAGCCGATGCTGGAGCAAGTTTGCTGGCAGAACCTGTGGACCTGTGTGGGACCCACACTGGAGCAGCCCATTCCTGAAGGACTGCACCCCGTGGAAAGGACCCACACTGAAGCAGTTCATGATGGACTGCAGCCCATGGTAAATGCCCATGTCAGAGCATGGGAAGAGTGTGAGGAGAAAGGAGCAGCAATGTATGATGAACTCACTGCAACCTCCATTCCCTATCTCCCTGTGCTGCTTGGGGGGAGGAGGTAGAGAAGTCTGGAGTGAAGTGGAGCCTGGGAAGAAGGGAGGGTGGGAGGAAAGTATTTTAAGATTTGTCCTTCTTTCTAATTATCCTACTCTGACTTTTAATTCGCAATAAATTTAAATTTCCCCAAATCGAGTCTGTTTTGCCTGTAAGAGTAATTGTGGAGTGATCTCCCCTGTCCTTATTTTGACCCACGAACCTGTCATCATACTTTCTCTCCCACTGTCCAGTTGAGGAGGGGAAGTGATAGAGCAGCTTGGTGGGCATCTGGTGGCTAGCCAAGGTCAACCCACCACATCTACAAGATATTTCAGTACCTTGAATGATATTTTTAAAATACATTTGTTAGGCTAATTAAATTCTATTTAATGATTAAGACACATTTCTAACAGCTTCCATAAATAGCCTCCACATCTATGTGACAGGGGAATAAAATAAAAATTTCTTCCAGAGAAAGATTTCTGAATGAAAACTGCTTTGGTGTCCCACTGTCCTGAAGTGCTTTAATTCCCCTCTGCCCTCTTCCCTTATTTCCAGATGAGATATCCCAGACAAAACAGAGTTCTTACCTGCTTTTGTTCTCCTTCCCTTTTATTTTTTCTTGGCCTTTGCCTCCAGTAGGATCCCATTCAACATAGTTATCTTCAACTTTCAAGTTCAGATGAGATGAAGTACTGTCCAAACCGAACACAAATGCTGGTCAAGACAAAATGTAAAACAGTGAAATGGTATAATGCTCTCTCCCAACAGTGGCCATTCATAGAAAATGATAGAAGCAACAGCAAGATTGTAGCAGAGCAGTATTCAACTTAATAGAAACATCAGCTTTTTAGTCTCATGCTTGTAATCAAGGTAAGGAGCCCTTTAAATAAAGGCCAACCATCTACCTTCAGCACATAGGTTACATCAAAGTAAGTTTTTTCATCTTTATAATGCTGCAGCAATTAAATTCAGCTAGTGTTTTCTGCTACTTACAGTGTACTCCCTAGATTCTTACAATCATGACTGATTAAAAAAGGTATGCTTACTTTCCATGCTATGCAGCACTGATTCTACAACAAGGTGCTTGTGATTAATAAGGACTGCAAACCTGGAGAATACTAAGTTGACAGGGTAGCACATGCAGGCAGACACAGTTGAACTGTGAAGTCAACTGCAGATACAAGAACAGTAGAGGATGAATGCAACTAGAAGACACTTGGTATTTGTTGTAGCCAAGTCTTTCATCCAGGAAAATAAAACTAATACAACATGCCAAGTTCCCTAAAGATGTTTATTTACAGACTATTCTGTAAGTGTCCTAATACCATCAGATATTATAGTCCGATTCTGAAAGAAAGTATACTTGAGATTTAAGATCTTAGAGGTCAACAGCACAGAAGTCTAAAAAACAACAAGGTAAGCACATGGACAAGAGTACTGAGCTTCTATCGGCTGATTATTAAAGAAAGTGAACTAAATGTGCACACAGAAATAACAAAAATAGGGGAAGCATGATAACTACCCAATCAATCAAAATCAGAATTATTTTTCTGTTACTGGAGTCAGAAATGTAAGTGGCTATTAAATGGATACTATATATCTGACAATGACTGTTGTTTAACAATATTAAACTAGTTTTAGAAAAGATACCAGAATGCCCATCAGCTCATTTAAATTGTTTTTATGAAGTAGCATTCACAAGTAACAATTTGTATTTTAATTATCCAGCTCATATCAGTCATTTTGCCCTTTACACTATACACTTGGCTAAAATTAAAGCCTCAGGATCATTGTCTCCAACGTAATAGTTAAGATTTGTGTTCTGTCACAAAACATCACTTCCAAGAAATTCTTCTTCTAGTTTACTTACAAAACGATGTTAGGAAGCCATCGTGCTCAGACCAACTAACACAATGACTTAATAACTTTAGCAATCTGGAGCTGCTTATTTTTTGAATGTTGACAGTGATTAGAATCTACAGCTACAAAGTAAAAAAAAAAACAACCCTTTTCAGCACCTTCTATTTACAGAAAGCTGTTACCTGTCACATGCTAAGTATTAATAATCAGCCAACTACACTGACTGTTCAGATGCTCTAAGAGTCCTATCGCTGCTCAGCCACAACGTTCCACTTGTCTTGCTATATGTTGGCATGATGTACCAGCACATAATACTGTCAATCCACAATTTTTTCTGTCTGAATGCTAAAAGGCCAGTTGGGTCAATAAGCTGCTTAATCCTTTACAGAAATGGTTGTTTTCCTTTTCACTTAGGACACATGTTTCAGCACTCCTCATGGAGAAGCAGACTTAGCATACAAGTTCATATATGAAGGCAGAACAGCAACTGCAGGGTTTTCACTACATCTAAGGTTAGAGCCTTTCAAATTTTACCTTTAGTTTCCAGAGTCACGGGATCAGAGTATTCCCCTGCCACAGCTTTGTTGCAAGCTTGTACTCTAAGGTTCATATATTTTGTATCAAATTTCAGACCTAAAAAGTGAATATTTAGAAACTTGAATTGGTATTAATCACTGACAATTTTTACAAGGCTAAGATCTATTCCATGTAGCTGTCTTCCATTTATCTCAATCTGCAAAAAACAAGCTTAAATATCACCGTGAACTTCATTTAATACATGATTTTTTACAAACCTCAAAGTCAAAACAAAAGGCAGAGCTACTATTGTACAAAGCACTCAAGACTAATGTGAAACAATGAAAGCTTAATAACGTACCCAAAAAGGGGTATTTCGCAAAATTTCCAAGCATAAAGAGTTGTATCAGTATTCTTGGTTTTACATTATAAAATAACTTTTACCTGACAATGTATATTCAGTAGCTTTAATATAGTCTATCAGTTCCCAATGCTGTTCATCTTTTACTCGAGGAAGCCCGTCAAAGTTGGTTTTCCTATACTCTAGTACAAAATGATCAACTCTGCTGTCTTCTTCAGGCATTCTCCACGATACTGTTATGCAGTTATCAGCAACCAGACATGCTGCTAGATCTATCTCTGGAGCTTTAGGGACTGCAGAAATACAAATACATAGATCAGTTTAAAGAAGAGAATGGACTGAATATTAGTTTGTTCTCCTTGGATTTATAGAGTTCAGAAGTTGCCTTTGGCCCAGTAACACTCATTCCTTTTAGAGGATCTATTCCATTAGCAAAGCATGATAGAAGACTAGGCATATCACTCTCCCTTAACATGCATTTTACAAAACAAGAAATATGCATTAGCTCTAGAGTAAACATTTGTATCACATTTTCCAGATGTTTGTTTTGTCCGTAAGTTGGGCTAATCCCCTTCTGGAAGCAGTAAGAAGGACATGCTAGAGTAGAGTGGACTTACTATTATGAACATACATTTAGAATAACACTACACAGAAAGAATATTAAGAAGCAAATTTTTATTTCTCAGTCTTTGGAAGGAAAGTACAGCTGCAGCCCTCAAACAGTATCACTTAAGTTTACTTCCACCACTACAGACAACTAACAGTATAACAGTCTTCACTAGCCAGCCAGCAGTTACCTAGTTTTCTTTCCTTCTCATCCTTTGTCTCGAAAGAAGGGGAAAGAATTCCTAAGAAACACTAAAGAAAAGACTGAAGTTTTGTTTAGAGACAATAGAAGACTATTTCCATGAAATTAAAGAGCGCTTAAGTCACTGGAAAATGTTTTTCAAAAGAAGGCATTTACATATTCTTTCTAGTGTCCAAAGTACATTCAAGGAAGACTTTTGCTGGAGGAAGTGAAAAAGACATTTTATTGTTTGCAGTTTGAAGAAGGATCTGCAAAAGCTTTTCTTTTGTTTCAGCATTCACAAAAGCTTGAAACAGATACAAAAGTGGCCTGCATGTCAATGTGTCAAGCAGGAACACTAAAAAAAGTACAATACCGATGCATCTGTGGAACTGACAGACCTGCAGATTTTGTCAAAAATCATCCATTCTCATAACACTCAAACCCTTAACTGTGTTGTGCTGTACAGCTATGTCCCAGTAACCAAGTCCCAGTTACATACAGGTTGCCTTTATGCAGTTGAAACTATTTCTTGAACAGATTGTTAGCCATGATTCCCCTTCCACAATGATTGATGACAATCAGCATTGCATTAATTATACTCGAGTCATTTAGAGATGTGTAATTTTACCATCTAGGTACAAACACCTTCTAGCTACAGCAGGTCCACTTGAAGCAGAAGGCCTGGTTTGCTTTATGCACACTACTTCACACCTTCCCTTCAAGATCCGTTCAAATATTTTAACCGAGCACTACTGAAACACACCCTTTTACCCCTCACATCCCTGCAGTTTAAGTCAAGCAGGAATTACACTGAAACTGGTGGCATAGGTTTAAAATGCTTGAGAACAAATAACCAGCACAGAAGTGACTGAAAGCAAAAGTATTAAAGTCTGCAGTGGTTTTGGCTGGGACAGAGTTAAATTTCTTCATAGAGGCTTGTATGGTGCTATGCTTTGCATTTGTGGTGAAAACAGTTTTGATAACACAGGGATTTTAGTTATTACTGAGCAGCATCAAGCCCTCTTCTGCTTCCCACACTGCCCCACCACCAAGTAGGCCAGGGCTGCACAAGAAGTTGGGAGGAAACACAGCTGGGACAGCTGACCCCAACTGACCAAAGGTGCATCCCATACCATATGACATCATGTTCAGCAATAAAAGCTGGGGGATGAAGAAGCAAGGGAGAGGACATTTGGAATGATGGCATTTGTCTTTCCACGTAACCATTAGGCATGATGGAGCCCTGCTCTCCTGGAGATGGCTGAACACCTGCCTGCTGATAGGAAGCAGTGAATGAATTCACTTACACCACTTTTGCTTTCCCTATTAAACTATCTTTTTCCTAACCAACAAGTTTTCTCACTTTTACCCTTCTGATTCTCTTCCCCATCCCACCGCAGCAGGTGGGAGTGAGCAAGCAGCTGTGTGGTGGTTAGCTGCCTGCCAGGGTTAAACCATGACAAATTCTCAAGTGTTAATCACATGCATTTGCCATCAAATTTCAAAGTCATTCAACAATAATTTGAGAATAGTATCAATAAAGTGCTTTCTTAGGCAAAAGAAAAAATTAAGATGAGGACAAGTATTTCAGAACATATACCTGTAAGTTTAGCTACCTACCCCAATTATTTTTGTCATGGTGTATGATACCAGATAAAGAGTCTTCCATGTGTTTGGAGTGACCAAGTCTTCAGTATAATTCTGGCAAACAGTGTTCAAATGCCTGAATTACCACAACACCAAACCTGTTTTCAACACCTCACACTAGGACATCAGTACTTCCTGATGTATGAAGGTCCTCTATTTATCGCCCTCTACAACTACCTGAAAGGAGGTCGTAGCGAGGTGGGGGTTGGTCTCTTCTCCCCAATAACTAGCGACAGGACAAGGGGAAACAGTCTCAGGTTGCACCAGGGGAAGTTCAGGTTGGATATTAGGAAGAACTTCTTCACTGTAAGAGTAGTTAAGCATTGGAATGGGCTCCTCAGGGCGGTGGTGGAGTCACCATCCCTGGAGGTGTTCAAAAAACGTTTAGATGTGGCGCTTCAAGACATGATTTAGTGGGTTTAGCGGGCATGGTGGCATCGGGTATACGGTTGGACTTGATGATCTTTGAGGTTTCTTCCAACCATAATGATTCTATGATTCTAAGGTCTATCAATGCTCAGTGCAATTTTGCCTGCAATAGTTTGAGCTATCAGTATTTGGTGTCAGAGTAATTTCACAGCTTGGCATTACAGTAGAAGAAAGCAAGATTGATACCCAGACAGTTAATTTTCCTGTTTACAAATCAAAGGACCAAACAATTTAAATTCCTATGTATTTGATAAGTAAAATGCATGTGTAAGAAGAATCATACTAAATATCTTCATCTAGATAGAAGACTCTGTTCATGCTTGCTGTGAGATCTTTACACTCCCCTTCAAAAAATGGGATCGGCTTACTTACCTCGTTCCCTTACCTACAAAATACAGAGCAATGATTGCCATGCAGAGTCTAAGACAAAAAGGTGAATTTCCGCCTAGACACCGCTAGCTGACCACTCGGAATAATGTTGGTAATTTACTACACCTGCTACCACATACTGTATCTGCAGCATACAAGATAAATGGGCAGAAATGTAAACTGATGCTGCCAAGTCCTGAACAGATTTGGATTAGTGACCTACAGATGAAACACTTTACATCCCTGCCAGCAGTATTCTTATCAAGATATTCTTGGTATCAGTCAAGGGCAAAGTGGTTTAAATAGGAAAGCAATATGAATTAAAAGACATGAAAGATATATACTGGTATACTGCACACCTAAGTTTACTTTCAAATAATAACAGATAGATGCATCAATACACATTTTGTAGTACAGTAGTATCACTGCCCTAGTAGATTATTCCTCTCTTGCATTTCAGACCATATCACCACTCTCGTAAGTGACATAGTAGCTTACAGTTCCATGCATAACACTACTGCAGATGACTAGGACTGTGGAATGTCACTAAGCATCAAGCTAGCAGGTACAGTCTTGAGAAACTTAAAGATAACTTGAGGAAGTACAGAGGAACTAACAACTCAACAAAAAACATGGTCTGGAAGACTCATTCTCACTTCTGAGATCAATGTTACTTTCTGAAATACTGTATTATGTAGAAATTAACACAATAAAACTAGGAAACTCTTTTACCCTCAAGGTATTCAGCTTAACACCCAACGAATAAGAATGAGTTCAGGTATGCCGAAAAAATTGCTCATTACAGTGCAAGAGGTGTGGTTTTGTTTTGTTTGTTTTAAATATAGCAAGTTATTCATGTAGTAACAAATTAAACTCACTGCGTAGAGTTTTTACCTGGCAAAAACTTTACAGCCTGGAGCATGTGCCTTTCCAGAGCGAAGTCCACCATCAAATGAGTCATACTATCACTGACCTTTGGTTTCAGAGAGATGCGGAACGCTGAAGCCATTGTGACTCTAAAGTCAAGAAAGCAGCATTAGCAAAATGTGGTTTGCATTGTTTAAGTCCTACAGCCATTTTCAAAAATAGCAATCAGACAAAGTGTATCGTTAATGTCAAATTGTTAGGCAAAATACTAATCAAAGACCAGAATATCTTTCTAATATATAACTGTTCACCATTGAGCACAAACTCCAAAACAGAAAGTTTTGCTAATGTGACTGTCTCAGAGAATAAGGTGCAAGCTCTCAGTTGTTCCCTATTACTAGGCAAAGAAATACTACAAGTGACCACAGAAGAGCTTAAAACTTCTTTTACTAGTGAAAAAACTTGCATAAAAGACAAAACAAGACTTGTATCACTTTACACATGTCCTGGCTTGGTTGAAACAGAACTATTTCTGCTTGCAGTAGATTTTTTTTTCCTTCTGTTAAGTTTTTTTAGTAACTGCACCCTCTGAAAGTTGACTACAGGTTTCAGGCAG
>NW_009598747.1:0-6103 GCF_000690535.1 Cariama cristata
CATACATGACCACAGATCAGATTCGACCTGATGTGTAAATGGAGTCCTGCTGGAGGGCCACTTTGAGTTGGTCCTCCTCGGAGCAGCGGGTCTGCAGTTGGGGACTCTCCCCTTGGGTTGGGGTACTGCCCCAGGTACCTCCTGGCAGGCTGCCTCATCTTATAGGTGAGTGATTGCGCATTTTGAATCATCATTCCAAAGTTTGGGGATCCCTGGAGTTGTGTAGTAATTAAATTCCACTTGGTATGCTGAACGTGTGGTTTAATCTTTGTTGGAGTGTAAAGTGATTTTCGTTAAGACCACATTCCATTCTTGTTTTATGACTAGTTAAAATAAATTTTTCTTTTGAGTTTGCCATCTGGCTGATGTGATTTTTGGTGTGCATCCATGACAGCTGGTTAACTGTGTTAACTTTGCCTATTTTAAGGACCAGTTAGGATCCAAAAGTAGCTGTTGCATATAATTTTTCCAAATCGCCTAAGGACCTGTTTGTCCAGAGGAGGGCCGCGAAGATGATCAGAGGGCTGGAGCACCTCTCCTGTGAGGACAGACTGAGAGAGTTGGGGTTTTCCAGCCTTGAGAAGAGAAGGCTCCAGGGAGACCTTAGAGCAGCCTTCCAGTACCTAAAGGGGGCCTACAGGAAAGATAGGGGAGGGACTCTCTTTTGGGGAGTGTAGCGATAGGACAAGGGGTAATGGTTTTAAACTGAAAGAGAGTAGATTTAGATTAAATATTGGGAAGAAGTTCTTCACCATGAGTGTCGTGAGGCACTGGAACAGGTTGCTCAGAGGAGTTGTGGATGCCCCATCTCTGGAAGTATTCAAGGCCAGGTTGGATGGGGCTTTGAACAACCTGGTCTAGTGGAAGGTGTCCCTGTCCATGGCAGGGGAGTTGGAACTAGATGATCTTTAATGTTCCTTCTGACCCAAACCTGTGATTCTAATCTGTATGTTGGTAATGATGGGGGATGGAGTTGAGGATGAGTTAGGAAGAATAGTTGGAGGTTTGGCTGTGGTGAGCTCAGGAAGGGAAGTACCAGCGGGACTCTGACAAGAGAATAGTATTAAACTTAGAGTGATTAAAACCTTTACCTAAATGCATACAATGTCAACAGGGTGAGAAGGTATAGAGGTCATGCCATAAAACGCTTGGCACAGGCACATTGCACACTGGTTGTTGGACCAGTATAATGTCTGCTAGTATTTCCATAGAGCTGGCTGTGGGTGAGTAATAGCTGGAAAAGAGACCAGTTCTTCCCCACATGGGCTTGTGTCACAGGCCTGTGCGATGCTTTGTGCCATGTCTGAGGGAAGATGTATTTCATAATGTGATGCAACCCTGACTAAAGCTTCAGCAGCATGATGACCCCAGCGCTTGTACAACCAAAGAGCTACCATGGTGGTTCTGTGGTGCAGGTTGGAGGCTTGGGTTAGTTTCCTCAGTTTCATCTGGTACTATTGGACTGTGGTTGGCTTTGTCATAGGTGTCCGTGTTTGCCACCATTGCCACCCCTCTGATCACAGCAGTGACATCTGCTTTGGCATTCCATATGGCCTTGACCATGGGACAATCAGAATGGGAATCAACATGGCCAGCAGCCAAAGCACATGAGTGGGCATTGTCCTCTATTTCTTCACAAAGAAGTCAGCCCCAAATTTCCCCAGTATGGGTGCAGAAGGAGCATGCTTTCGAAGAGGGAAGCCAGTGGATGCACCCAGCAAACGCAACCCAGATGTCAATGTAGACCTGGTCCTCAGAGGAGTGAATGACTAAGCAGAGGGTCAAGAGATCAGCCATCTGGGCACTATCATGGCATTGGGGTGTAACAGCTTCGTCATTTGCAGTATGAACAGCAGTGGCATGCCCAAACCAGGCATTATGGTGAAGGATTGTGGAGGCTTCTGTAAACCAGAAATCCTTCCGTGTGTCTTGGAAAGGGCAGGCTTCTGTAATAGGTGAGTCTGAGGGATCATCAGTAGCTGAAGGAGAGTGAGGTGAGAATCATATGGTTGGGGCCTAAAGATTGGATTCTGATGGCAGAGATACCAAGAACCCAACATTGAATGGTAATAGGTTGTACATGTCCTTCAGGGAAAGGAATGTGTGAAGGACATTGTGAAGAATATGTTGTAAAACCCTTCAGTGTAAGGGGGCGATCCACAAGGAGTTTGCCAATATCAGAAAGGACAAAGAAGGTGGCATGTAGACCATGCTCCCATTCCCCATCCAAGGCTTGTGCATCTTGCCACCCCTTGCTGCCAAAAGGGAGTGGTTTATGGGTAGAGTCCTTGGGACCTATTTCACCGAACAGTCACCACCAAGCAGTTTTCACTGTGCTGGACCCTACGTTCTAGTTCACCAGTAGGAGTGAGGGATCCCAGATACCAATACTCTTGAATAATTTTAGGAGTAGAGTTAGGGCCTGTTGGTGACTCATAGAATCATTATGGTTGGAAGAGACCTTAAAGATCATCAAGTCCAACCATATACCCAATGCCACCATGCCCACTAAACCCACTGAATTATGTCTTGAAGCGCCACATCTAAACGTTTTTGAACACCTCCAGGGATGCTGAGTCCACCTCCTTGGGGAGTCCGTTCCAATGCCTAACAACTCTTACAGTGAAGAAGTTCTTCCTAATATCCAACCTGAACCTCCCCTGGCGCAACTTGAGACCGTTTCCTCTTGTCCTATCGCTAGTTACCAGGGAGAAGAGACCAACCCCCACCTTGCTACAGTATCCTTTCAGGTAGTTGTAGAGGGCAATAAGGTCTCCTGTCAGGCTCCCTTTCTCCAGACTAAACAACCCTAACTCCCTCAGCTGTTCCAGTCCTGGGTGGCACAGCAAGGAATAGAGAGGACGGTGTAGCTGACTAAAACCCGAGCCTTGTCATGACAAAAGTTTAAAGAGCCTAGGAGACTCTGATGTTTGCATTTGGAGGAGGGAGTAGGTTGAGTAAAGAAAATGAATTGCAAGGCACTTTCAGGAATACCTTTGGTACAGGCATACAAAAATACTGCTTAAAAAAGAATCCCAACACCTTACATTCTGGGCAGGACCCTGGTATTTACCATGAAGAATATAAAGTTCCCAGTGTTCTTTGAGGGCTGAAAATGGGGATCATATCTTGTGCAACAGATTCCCGTCTGTGTCTGCTCGGAAAATATCATCAATATACTAGTTGTAAGAGACATCAGGAGTGGGAGAAAATTTCAGCTGTTGATATTAAGATACTGTGAGCAATGGTGGACTTTAGCAATAGCCTTGAGGTAAAGGAGTAAAGGTATAACGAATGCCATTCCAAGTACAAGCAAAGAGACCTTGGTCGTCCAAGCGGATGGGACACTGGAAGCATACGTCTTTAATGTCCAAACCCACTATGCATAGGTAAGAGGAGAGGTAAATGGCATTGATTACTTTGGCAGCTATTGAGACTGCAGTATGAGGCAGAGAGGAGGCAGAATTTATGCCTTGGTAGTCATTGGTCAGATGCCAAGACCCATTGGGGTTCTGTGAGAAGGGATATGATGAGTTTTGGGGCTTGCAGGTTCACAGGGTGTTAACAGCATGGGTCACTGAAGGTAGGGGAGATGCTTCTCAGAGTACCTGAACGAGGGGGAGTTTGGTTCAGAAGTACCAGGAGACTGTAGCTTCCCTTGAGCATCATGGAAGGTCTGTGTCCTGCCCACTCAGTGGGCAAGGGTGAACTTAACTTTTAGATTCTCTGCGTGGTAATCCGGAGTGATGACAATCACTCTAGAGGTTTCATTTACTGAAAACTGGATCAGATTACAACAGATAATGGCTTGGCAAAAGTTATATTACAAAAACAAACTCACAGCAATATTACCCTTATGTGCCCAGACTGAAATACAACAAACTCTTAACGATATTACCCCTACATGCCTAGAATGAAATACAGAAACAGAGACATAGAGACAGAGAGAGAGAGATGTAAGAGAAAGGAAAGGTATCACCACTCTTGGATCTAGCGATGGTCTGTCTTTCTTTTGGTTGTGGTCCTCAGGTGGCAGGCGTGAGCATGGCTCCTTGAAACTTCTTCTTTTTATAGACCTTGGCTGCACCCCAGGGGAGGGGGATTTGCCCTGGCTGATGCATGTGTAATCTTCGCTTTGGAAAGTTTGAGAAATGGGTCTGGGGTACCTGAGGGGCTCCGGTGGTTGTCTAGCCCCTTTCTCCTTTTTCTTTCTGTGTAACTAAGGTATGACCTTTTGTCTGCGCAGTCGCAGTTCATGGGTATGTACATGCCAACAGCAGACAGTATTTAAGTTCACAGTATAGAAAAGCTGGTTCACAAGGTAATGCCCCCTCCATCCCCTTCCTCCTCTCCCCTCTGCAGGATGCACCCGGCTTCTCTGTCAGCCACAAGATGGATGTTTGCGGCACTCGTTCATTAACCGGCCCTCTACAGTCTGGTCTCTGAGTAGTTCCATATGTGGAAGTAAAATAACAAATGCCTCGTAGACCTTTGCAGGCCTCTCTAGTTAGAAATATCTGCAGCGTTACCTAATGACCTCACTGAGCAAGTGACCCAATTAGTGGAGTGAAATACTTGTAAAAGGATGTACTGTCTGGAACTTCTCTAAAGTAATCTGTATGTTACCATTCTTTGTGGTAACTTGTTACATCCTGCTTATCTGACAGGTAGCTGTAGTTCTGTGAAAAACAAGTTGTGTAACCCAGCGGTGTATAAACTCTTATCACTGCCCCGGGTAGGCGGAGTTTGTATTAGCAGGGACTGTCACTTAGCTGCTGTGTGTTGTTCCCTGTAGCTACAGTAATAAACTGCTGCTGTTCAGACCTGACCAGAATTGCGTTTGACTTACTCTGCAATGGAGGTTTGAACCTCCCAAAAACTCCAGATCTTCGGGCCGTCTGTCTGTTAGGGAAGTCGCACTTGACTGACTGTGGGAAGGGCTGAAAGTGCTCCTGTGAACCCGTGGACTACTGCAGAGGGTGATGCAAGTGGTCACGTCCAGTGTGATCAGCTGAAGGCAGAATTTTGAGTGCTCTTGAGGACACACAAATGATGGTATCGTTGACGGTGGCATCTGCCTCTGGATGGGAAGTCCCTGTAAGTTGCACCTTCCATGCTATCTGAGAGGGATCAGCAGGTTCCAACCAGCTCCCCTGGGGTGCTAATTGTATGTCTGATGAGACTGGGTAACCGAGGGCTGGGGGTTTTCCAGCTGATGAAGTGGTGGGAGGAGCACTAGGGCCCTTGCTAAGGCTCTGGTGGGAAAAGGTACTGCACAGGGAGAGGTGTGTTGGCAAAAGCTGGTAAAACAGATCTTGGGACTCTTTGGGCTGCCTGTTTGGGAATGCCTGGGGCCCAACAGGCTTTCCACGCTTCAAGACGCTTTGGGTGAGGACCCCTTTGCACAGGCTTAGTGGGATTTTTAACTGACTGGACACAAGGGCATTTGGTGGTAACTATAGCTGCATCCTCACAGAGGAGGGAGGATGACAGAATGAGCATAGCAGAAACTAACTTTACTAATAGTTGGGACGACGTGGCACTGGGCGCTATGCCTGTAAGGCTAGTGCCTGTTGAAGTTAAGAGGCTCTGAGTGGACCAGGACCCTTTTTGACGAGTGAGTGCTGCTAGGCCTCAGAGGGTTGACAGACTGATAGGGCTTTGTCTGGCACAGAGGCTATGTTGTGAGTCGGTCCGAAGTTGGCCCAAAAGAACAGTAATGTCTCAACATGGTCAATAGAAACTTGGAGATGATACAAGGATGCCAACACCCGAAGAGGGAGGACTGCATGGTACGGAGAGCAGTGTACTGTTCTCCACTAGCTGGGACTGAAAGTAACGGCCAAGATAAAACCACATAGCTGCTGTCAAAGAAGATGGATCTCACCTGCTGCCTTAGCAACAGGCAAGAAAACTTGAACTTTAGGTGAACTTTCCTCATTATAATATGAAAAACACACCTCCTAGCCGAAGGCTACCTGCCTCCAAGGCAAACCACGCCTAAGACACTCCTCCTTGAGCATCCGCAGAAGTCTTGCTCAGGGAGGCAGAGGGAAGGCGGAGGTTGGCAGCGATCCATGGAACAGAGGAGGGGGCAAGGTGT
>NW_009598748.1:0-3731 GCF_000690535.1 Cariama cristata
AAACTTTTTTATTTTTATATTTATTTATATTATCTTTAATTTTATATTCCCCTCCAACTATACAACTGCCTACTTCAGTCAATAACAAATGCTCCATCTGTGGGAGTTTTGCCCAACTCTTCCACATACCCCTCCTTATTCCCAAAAAAGAGAAATTAGTAGCTTGCCCTGAAATTTGGTTGGGTGGCACGTGCACGGCCCAGCTGTTCCTCTGTATGTGCAGATAGGTTCATTAATTACCCATCAGGCCCAAACTATAGCGTCGGTCTTGTAAAAAAATGCTGTAAAGAGACCATGTCACTTCAGCAATGAATGAATACTCCTTTATTCAAGGGTAAGTAGGAACCAGCACGTATGTACCCGGGTGAGTGCAATCACCCTGGCACTTCCAAGGCTCTGTGCATGGGGACCGGGGTCTACATCTGCATTTACATCCCCTGCGAGGGGCTGAGAGGGGCAATGAGGGGCAAACAATTGCACCATCGTATTCAGGCATTTCTTTTCTTTGGGGTTCTGGCACATAGTGTATTTGACATCAGCACTGCAGTCATTGCCATTTGAGTGTCAGACAAGCTCTTGTTCCCTGTACGGCTGGTGTCAGCGGTTCTCTGAAATGTCCAAGCTCAAGCATTACAAGGCTCCTGAAAGAGTGCTCAGCCCTGTGCTGGCAGGTGGACAAAATCAAACTTAAACAACAATAATTCTCATTTCAATGGAAATTCACAGGAAGCCTATTTCAAACTCATCCTTTTGATTAATTACAGCAGAAGCTGCATTTAAGAATGATGCATGGTGCCCGTTTAAGACTGGGTCTTTTTTTATTTTAGATATTTAGATATTAGCAATTTTAATTTCAGATATAACCAAGCAAGTTTAGAGTTGTGTTTTCTAACACCTTCCCAAATACAGACTAAAGCCACCTATAGGTATGTGTCTCACACCTCGAAGGATGTGTCTGTATTTATATACACTCACAGTATAACTATCACTAGAATAGATTGAGACATCTCCAGTTAAAGAGAAAAGATGCTATAATAAAATACAGTAAATTAAATAAAGTCTCCTCAGAGAGACAGAAAGCACTGATCAGCTCTGAAGACTGCATTTAGTCCCTGTCAAAGATAATGAGAGAGTAGACACACACAAAGGTCATCAAGATGTCTGAAACACTGGCTCTGGTCTCCTACCTCCTAATAAAAGATGCATGTTCACTTGACTTTTCTCAGGAAGATATGCTTGCTGGTGAAGTTAATTGGTAGTGCCTGGAGTTTGTTTTCTCTATTGACACAGTAACAGATACTAATGGACTCGATGCTCAGGCGTGCTGAGGATTAAAATCAGCCCTTAGTAGCTTTAATCTGCAGCGACTTTCAAATTTTGCTGGACATTGTGCCATGGAATTTTCTAAGAATTTAAGCAAATGTCAAAACCGATATATGTTCTTCCTTGCAATTCTTCATCTTTATATACAATTGGTATGATTAAGTGTGATTGCTTATACAATCTAAGACAGGCAACAGAGTGAGATTTACAGAAATTACAGCCAGAGCTGACAAATCAGAAATGGAAATTATCCTCCCTCCTCTCCCCCAGCTTCAGCTCTGCTTGGTGCAGGCACCAAATTTATAGTTTTGTGCTCCTCAGGGAACCTCCCGTGTCCTAAGGACTTCCCAGTAACATACATTAGACCAACTTTGAGGCTATCCTATTTACATGCTCCAACAGACAAAAATTATTTAAGCTCAGGATTATCCTTGGATCATCTTTTTCAGCTCAGCCCTACTGACAAAACTTCATATCTGAGGAAATCATGACAGCAGTCAAGAACATCGGTCTCACCGGTCCAAGGCTGATGGGTGGACCCATGGATACTGCCCTCCAGGAGGAGCTTGCTCAGCTCTGCCATTACATGCAAGCCAGTAGCTGTTATTTTATTTGGCTTGCTACCAGCCACGCATGCTTCAACCACTTCTTTGGCAGCAGCACTGACTTTGGCACCTCTCCTCAACTGGCCGAATGCTTCAAAGATTATTGGGAAAAGGGCCTAGCTCATGGGACCATCTCGTTTTGATCTTTTTCCTGCATGAAAAATTTATCAGGGTAAGAAACTTAACTATTTCCTTCAAGAAAGGAAGAAAAAGAGAGTGCAAGAGGTGAAAAAAAATGGGGAAAAAGTGACAATGATGAACTCGTCTCCCTCCTTCATGACGCTAGGCTGCACAACAGTTAGGGCAGTTAAGCTTTCCCATTCACAATGTTAAACCTAACCATTTTTCTCAATGGTAAGTTAAACACTGAAATTACTTTTGGTCTGAAAATTGCTACTGCAAGGCAGGCAGAAGGGATGGGTTTGCATTGCATTTACACATGCAGATAGCAGAGAGAGGAGATGAAAAATATACATTTTTATAAGCTACCTAAATACACTGCATAGCTCTTCTAAAAACAAACTCCCTGACATGGCTGAGCTGCTCAGGTAAAATTGAAATCCCGTGGTCTTCCCTTACTTTCTAGTCCTAAAATGAGTCCTTAGACCCTGCCATGAGCCAGCCCCAATCCCTAACCTGGCCCAGGAGCAAAGATGTGCTCAGGCAGAGGTAGGAATGAGCGACTGGGATGTGGGCTTCCTCCTATGTTTCCAATTTTCCTTTAAGAACTGTCATCTGAGATTAGTTCATTACTCCAGAGTAAAGACGTTTTGTTTTCATTTTCCCAAAATTCTTTAACATCAGATATGCAACCCTTTTAATCTAACTACCCAAATAGAACATCTTGTTTTCTTTCGTGATTACAATTATCTTACGTTTCCAATGCAAGTAAAAACACCATTTAAGAGTGACCCTAAAAACATTCTCCATATGAATGGCACACCACAGATAATCCTGGCTAACTGGAATCTGTGCACTGGAAATTCACTCACTAAACTTATCAAGTTTTATTTTCTTTTACATTAATGGGACTTCACAGAATGAGGTAGCACAAAGCTTTGGGGGAGAGTCACAAAGCATCTTAGAATTAGCAGGAGGACAGCCAACAAGGACCAAACCAATGCTGTGGGAAGCTGGACTTTCAGAACACCTCCCCTCTCTGATCTGCTCACCTTTAAAAAGCAGGCAAGCGAGCAGCAACAGTACCAACCCTGGTTTTGGTTATAGTCAATATCTTACTTTCAAACTGAGAACACGCATCCAAATACTGTCCTAGCTCAGAACTTCACATGCTGTGTTACTCCTTTTCATGCTAGAAGCAAGCAAGGGTCAGATATTAGAGCAAGGTTTAAGCAGGAGAAAATGACAAAAGGAAAGAAAATACTGTTTAAGGAGTGCTTACCTGACCTAATGGCTTAAGGAAGAGCAGTGTCCAGGTGTCTCTCTATTTCTGAACTCCTGTGCACATTGACCTAACTATGAATGTAGGCGGTGATGGAGAAACCAATGTTTCACAAATTATCCATAGTAATGCAGTTTTTCAGGTAATACAGAAAGGAAAAAAAAAATTCCAATTTGCACAGATGGTAAATCCACAGTTTAAATTAAAAGATGGTCCTTTATTATCCAAGGTTTAAATTGAGGCATTAAACGTGCAGATTTAATGAGCTCCCCCACAATTTTACTGCCACACCACTTCCACTGGGGAAAAGCAGGGTTGGCAAGCGGAGAAGGAGGATGGAGCTTGAAAGCTAATACAACACATAATTTATTTTTTTTTTCTGAGTGCGGAAGATAAAATTC
>NW_009598748.1:3762-31776 GCF_000690535.1 Cariama cristata
CCATTTAGCAGTCAAACTACTGACCGCGCCACTCCTATCTGAAAGGATACAATTCCTACAAATGCAAATGTCACTACAGACTGACTAGACAACATGAAGCTACGCAACATCAGGATATCACAGATATATACAGCATTCAAAATCCCTTTTTTTTTTTTTGGGTGGTGAAATGTTGTTTCCTAGTTACCCCTATGAGAAAATTGCCATAGAATATATACACACAAAATTCAGCTACTGCAAAGCAAAGACCTTTTATGCTTGAAAAGAAGGATGCCTCTCTTATATCTTGTTGCAGCAGAGGCTAAAACCACTCATTACCTTTTGAGGGATATCTCCTTTGGCCCAGCTCTCTAGTAACATTTTTCCAACATCGCATTTAGGGAGTCAATTGCTTCCATTATCTTGATTGCAGATGATTCATAGTCTAAAACACATCACCATATTTATAGGCTGGGAGGGAGGGGGAAAGCACAATGTTTTGGCCACACTGGTGTTTATTGATGGTTGGCCTGTAATTCTGCATCACTGGCATTTAATAGGAGCGGTGTCACTCACTTCAGAGACTTTGAATCAGGGCCTTACCCAGCTCTGAATAATCGAAGACACAGCAAGAGGCTGTATAAGGCCTCTGGACAAGCGAAGAGGCATGGTAGGTTAGAATATTGCGGCAGATGATGAACACAGGGGAGCAGGAACATTGCAGGAGCATTGCTGCGTGACCCATACCACCACACAGGAGGGAAGCAGCAATCAAGAAAAGAAGAATGAATAAGCTGGGTGACTGAACACGGGAAGCTGAGAGTCTGGCACCTGCAGGAAAGGGATAAGATGAGATGGGGTAGACTCAGCAGAAAATAGTAGCAGAGGTAAAGCACTTGAGAGAAGAAGCAGTAAGAGAGCTGGCTTGCTTATTTGGGGGGTGGGGGAGGGTTACAAAACAAAAATGGATGCTACAAGAGGTTTGCAGAGAAGATGTAATTGGTGATATATCTTTAACATCAAATAATCCAAAGAAAATCTATTGTTAACTTTATGGATGAGATTAAGGGTGGACATATTTTCTGTTAAAATAAAAGAAATGTAGTCAGTCACGAGGGCTTTAGCAAGTTAGATGGATCATGTCTGACTCCTGCCTTTAGAGACTTACCTGAAGAGCTGGAATTGTTACTGTCTTATGTTCTCTCTGGCATTTTAGAGGGACAGAACAATTTCAGATCTGAACTGGCTGAATTGCTCCTAGAAATGTGCACACACATCCCTCCCTTGACTACTGTAGTGATTAGATGTCTCAGTTAAATGCATGAAATTCATTGGAGGATGGGAGAAATATGACTCCAAATTTCAGAGACATCATCTATGCCATCAGACATTAAATTAAGTCATAAGAGGCAAAACTTGGGTGAGGAGCCAGAGCTGCTCCCCATCCTGACAGATTTCCCATCTTCTTCAGCTCTGCAGAGTCTCTAATATTTCCTCTGTAGTTTACTTTACATGATTCACCTGGTTTACACAGACTAAAAAAAGAGATCACAGTCCTTCTCTTCCAAGCCTTGTTAACCTGCTGCAACAGAGGAGAGTTTGCTTATACTGAAACTATGGAAGAGATTCAGCCATCACCACCAACAACAGCAGGAAAGTAGTCACCCAAACCACAAAGAAAAATGCCAAATTTTTCATGCTACCACCAGGTGATTCAATTAAGACAGCTGTCTACAACGATAGATGAAGGTTTAAATGTTTCTGTGGTCCCATAGTCAAGCTAAGGATATGCCAGAGAAATCTGAGGGAGGCTTATGAAACGGATTTCAAGCAGCAAGGTGACTTGCAATGTTACTGCTTGAAAGCTGATTAATTAATTCTGGGGGTGTCAGATAGTACTTCTGCAGCAAAAGACAGAAAAGTGAGAAACCTTACAGACCTTAAACAGTTCATCTAGTGGGTAGCAGTGCATTATAACCAAAGCCCTTTGCATTTTTTAAGATTTTATAGTAAATGTGAGGCTTTGAAATTAAAATTCACTGAGAATAATAACCATGTATAATGCTCTAGCATATAGCCGAAGATTCAATAAAGGCTCTTCTTTATAAAAATTCATTCCAAAGTTTTCTTAAGAAATTCACAATGACACCTTTTTAAAAAAAACTCTTCACACAAAAATATCTTGTTCAGGAAGCCTGATATGAATAATTAAATGAGAAGCACACTATAGCTGTCTATAAACTGGGGGGGGGAAGATCTCTTATTGTTTAAAATATAGGTGCTTAATGCTGTGCCTTCATCCACCACATTATCCATCTGCTTTCTGTTTGACAGCGTGTAGGAGAATACCCAAAGCAGAAATCCATCTAGCTCATTTCTGGGGACTAGTGGCATGAGATTTCTTTTACCATTTCAGCTGAGACATTCAAGGCTCCACATATATGTTATTCAGCAGCAAAATGCTTCTTTATTCCCAAGGTTTCAGAAGTAGCATAACTGATTGGGACAGCACTGCATATTTATGTATAGAAGAAAAATTGTGTTCGCAATTCAGCCATCAAGGCTGTAACTCACATGAGGGTTTCCAGCTTACTCCATAAATCGCAATAATATCGGTTGCATTGCTTATTATTGCTAGGAAAGCTTCAGGAACACATGTAGCTTAGCATGGCAAGCACTGCACACTCACCCATCCCAGAAGCTGCTTGTGCAAAGCCCCAGCAATCACTGGCAGTACACAATCCAGCTGTCAGGCACTCGTACACGGCCAAAAAAGCTTAAAAAAGCACTTTGAGGCTTAAGTGAGCATACAAGCCATTATCCTCCGTCTAGTCACTGCCTGCTGCTGGAAAAAAGCTATCATTACACATGTAAAAATATTTAAATTGGTAAATACCACTAAAGTCGCAGGTTGCAAACGGAGATGGTGGCTACCCATATCGAAGGTGCTCAAAGAGGATACGCTGGCTCCAACAGCCCAAAACAAGCCCTGGATCCCCCTTTACAGACATTTAAATGCTTCTTTGTATGCCATAACCAGTAGAAAAAAGGGTGTCTCTATCAAAAATCTCCCATCAGCATTTTTTAATTGATTAATTGCTTTTTCCATACCCTAGGTATATACTCAAGATCCTTAGCTGTACAATGTAAGCTCTTCACATTACTTCTTCGTGAAATTTCCCCACTTGTACCTCTTTCTTGTAAAATACTGTGAATGTCTTGTGTGGAGCTTTGTTTGATGGACTGCGAGCATTTTGTACTCTAGTTCATCAGAAATGCTCTCAAACCCACCAGTATTTCACATAAACAGCTACCTAATTAGATTTTATACTTTTTGGGCCTGCATAGCCTTGCTTTAGTGTGTACACAATGCTATATTTGGCTGTGCTTTAGATATACGCATGACAACCTAGCGCTGTCCTTCCCTTCTGTTTGTACACCTCTTGGCCAGCAGTACACCACGTGTCCGGTTGCACAACACAGCGTTCCACATTTGTCTTCACCTGCTCTTCTAAGCTCGCTGTCTTTTTCTCCTTAGTGAGATAAATTGCATCAGTTAAAGGACACAGCCTTTTACCAAAGGGAAGAAGAGGAGAAGAGAGCAAGAAAAGCATTTGTCTCTACATCCAGAGAAAGCTCAGACATTTAGCATGGGAGTTTTTACAAACACCTTTTCTTACATGTAGGTGAACCCACAAGCTTACCTTTCCCCATGGTACAATATAAAACCATCCTGATGAAGGGAGGAGAGAGTTTAAAAAGACAGACTTTTTTCTTTAAGTCACTTAATTTGGAAAGTAGCTCAACAGATGTAACATGACTTAACCACAGTAGGCTCGTAGAGGCTAAGCACACAGGCAGGGCTTTCCCAGTTCCCCCAGTGCCTTCTAAATTTTGAGACTGGAAATGTTTACGATGGAACATAATATCTCCTGCAGCACAGGGCTGTGTATTCAGCTGTTGAGCACTACTTCTCTGCTGCTATCAATCACCAGCCTATATTGAGTCAGGCTACCACCAATGGCAGGAGTCAGAGAGAAAATAAGCAGCAGAGGCTGATTTCACACTCTACCAAAAGTTAAGAATTTCAGCCAGATCATGAAGCTAATGACCGCTGATGAAGCCTGGCAAAAAAGCAAACCACTTGATAACTTGACATTTTGGTGGCAGAATCCATCAGTATTTTCTGAAGTCTGAGCTGAGTTCACGTGACATAAATCATTCCTGCCCGCGTCGGCTCTCACTTAATTAGCCATTTTGCAGGAACAAGGAGTCACTGCAGAATGTGTGCTGCAGCCAGAATGTGCAACTCCATCTGTCTAAAAATAGATACAGACGAAACGAGAGATGCAGAAAGAGCAAAACAAACTCTTCTCTCTCCCACAGATAGACTCAGCTGGGAAGATGGACTGACATCCTCCCAAAGAGAAGCTTTCAATCTAAAATGTCCACTTAAATCAACAGACTGTCTTGTAAAGCATATAGGTAGTAGTGTTCACCTCTTCAAGCAGTAAAAAATGATATAACATGATATCTCAATGTCTAAATACGTGCTTATCCATGAATACTAAATCAGTAGTTACAGGCAAAAAGGAGATGGGTTTTTACAGTCACATTTCTGCAATTGCGGTTGTACACAGTCCCTTCTGGAAAACATGAAACAAAACTGTTTTGCCCAAATTCAGCTATTCAGTGAAAACAGGTTTTGTGTATGGGGAGGGGGAACAGCACCAAATTACAATTTCTCCCTGTTCAAATACAGGACTCTGCATAAATTTAAGTCATTCTCCATCACACTAAATGAATATCTAATTTGAATCAGTACAACATACTCTACAACAAATGCTTTAAGAGTAGCCAGTTGAAGTACACTGAAGGGTCTGGCACACATAGCAGAGACAGGTAAGTTAGTGCTAGTATAGCCCAACCTAACAAAAAAGCAAATTGAAGAGAGACAGCTGTATACAAAAAAGTTACTGTCAGGTTACAAATAAGAAATAGTGCTGTTATTAAACATAAAACAGTAATAGAGATGCTTGAGCAAGGAAAGGTTTTTGTACTCCAACTTTTTAGCCAAACCAGATACAAGGAGAGAGAGGAGAGAACATTTATTTTAGGCAAAACTAGTCAAGAGGCCTTTATCTTGCATTCTTTGGAGAAAATCCTCCCAATAAAAACAACAGACATGATGTTTTCACAGACACTAGGCTCATTTATCCTTCCTTGAAATGCAAGCATCAAAAAATCACCATTAAAACTTTGATTATTAGAATCCATGGCAACGGGCTGAGCCCTGAAGGGCACAATGCCACTTTGCTCAAAGCTGAAAACTGAGCGCAGCACACACACACGGCTTTTTAGCAAATACTAGGAAAGCTAGCAATAATATTGTCCAAAACTAAGCCTATTTCTTCCCTACAAACCTCACTCTCCAAGAAACTGAATTTACTTAAAGTCATTTCTTCATCCAAGAAAGAGGTTGAGTCCAAAGCTCCTTTCCTGTGCCCCATCATTTTATTTTATTTTTTTTACTACCTGCTTTTGGCCCCAGCTCGATGCTCTGACAGCATGAGCCACACAGGAAACACTTGCAGTGAATTCCTATTTAGTAAAGTTTTAATGAAGACAAACATGACACAGGCACAAAGTTCAAACTGGACTCTCAAAACCAATATGACCTATTTAGAAAATAAAAAGATGAATAAGCTGTTCAGTCTTCAAGTTGTTAATCTAAGTTCCAAGTCTTGACCAAGGGATACCAAGACAGGAAACTTACCTCCTATGCCTTTGGGAGTGTCACAAACATCTATCCAAGAAGAGCACAACACCTAGCACTCTAAACCACTGGCATACTTTAAGAACTTCTAGCACTCTCATTCTTATTTCCACAGCCTTAGCTCCTGTAGAGAGGTCAGGTAGTTTCTAGTCAGAGCTTGTGGTTACGTTAAAAAATATATTGAAAACTACTGCGTTACGAGGTCACGTGCAGAAACAATCTCCAAAATAAAGGAGCCTAGGAAGTTTCTGTGGGTTGTGTTGCAAGAAAGCTGATGAGAAAAGTCCTTTCGAGCTCATCCATCTCTGGATTTCAGTGTTCAGATAAATGGGCAGACCACAGAAAGCCATAGCATTTTATCAGTCGTCTAATGCTTACTACAGGTGTCATCTGGATCACTGTGTGCCAAAGTTAAGCTCTTCCAGGTTGATTTGCTCTTCATTATACAAAGAAGTTAATTCGTTTATATGGAACCACTGTTACTCATGACACTCAAATGCACAAACATTTGTTTGCATGACATAACTCCGTTGATCGCAGGATAGAGATAACATGAAGCATGGTCTTCTCAACAGATCCCTCCGTTTCTAGAGCTGTCAATACACCCAGGACTCAGAGAGGCAGCTAGACGGCTGTTTGCAAAACTTTTTGTTCAGCTGCCAGTATATCTGCATTGTCCCTGAGATCTGAGCATTCTCTCTGGCTTCATAACTTCCCATCCCTGTTTCAAACCTTACTGTATCATTTTATTATCCCACAGGCCCAGGACTGTGAGCGATTGCTACTCATTTAGATGAAAAAGGATTTCTGCTGAATTATTTATTAAAAAGAGTTCTTCTCTCCTTGCTATATTCTTCTAAAAAAAAATAATAATCTGTAGAACAGGTGAAAATAATAGCCTGCTTCTGCCAAGGAGGAACTGTAAGAAAATACATATTTCTCTTCTGCATTGAATTTTTTAAGTTGAATATACACAATAAAATAGTACTCTTCTGCCCATTACTCTCCTGATGGGATCACAGATGGCTTGAACTCTTTACTCAAGTCTAAAGAAATCATCCAGTTGTGACAACTGCTGCATTTGTTCAGTGCCTCAGTAAAAAAAAAAAACATATTTAAAATTAAGAGGAGAGAGAGAGGGAGGGGGAAGAAGAGAGGGAGGGAGCATTCTTCACAGTTCTAGTTACAGGTGCTGTGGACCTCAGCACACTACCTTACCCATCCCCATGTCCCACAAGGCAAAAGCAGCCACGTCTACATTCTTGATAGACTTTCTGGGATGGATGCTCTCTTCATGTAAACACATCAGCTCGCTCACCTTCATTACTCATCTAAACTTTTTCCCAATATTTTTCTCAGATCGTCTTTCCTGTCCAAGCCACCTTACACACAGAAACAGATTAGTGCCTGACTTGTAACAACCGCCTTGTGAGGTATGGCTCTTTCCATTTATGGGTTGTTAGGGTTGGCGGGGGGTATATGTGCTTAATTATTGTCACCCCACCCTCCTGTCCTTTTTTGTAGCTTCTTGTTTTTAATCCACAAACTTCAGGGTTTTGCATCCAGTTTTTAAGATGAGGAGAGAAGAAGATTCAGAGGCAGCTTGTCCACAGACCTGGCAGTTCCTTTCCAGGTACCACAGAAGAATTTTACTTTTTTCCCTTGTACCTATAGCATCCAGGCTAGCTAGAGGCAAGGCACCTAGCCAGCTGCCCTGCTCTGAAGATCGGAGATGTAATACAAACACATGCCATGAAAAGGATGACGGAAGGTGATCTGAGGTTTCTCTTCCTTTCTATTTTGCAAGCATGCAAAAAGCAGTGTTGTTGAATTGGGGAGAAGAACCATTATTCTCCTGAAGTTTTAGTTTTTTATCAAATTGGAAGTTCAAAGAGTTTAACCCTCATTAAAAAGGGCCAGTTCAGCCAGATTAAGTTAAATTACATAAAGCTGTCGATACTGGCATAGTTCTAGAGTTGAGAAGCACCCACCACTGGTCATTCTCTCCTTGAGGGGTAAGTAAAATCTGGCACCAGGAAGGGAAGAAGCAGACTTTTTTTCAGAAAGGACAAAAGGCAACAGGCACAAGCTGTAGTGAGGAAAATTCTGTTAGATATTATGGATTGCTCAAACAGTGTGAAAGGTGCCCAGAGAGGCTGTGGGATCTCCACACTCGGAGATGCTCAAAACTCAACAGGACATGGTCGTGAACTACCCAATGTTGAAGTTAGCCCTGATTTCAGCATGAGGTGGGATGAGATAATTACCCAAGGTCCCTTCTAACCTAAATTATTCTACGATTCTGCAATTCTATCAAAAAAAATTCACTTCCTTAAAGTCACTCCTGTGACTTTATCTCCAAAGCTGCAACTAAATACATCGCTATAAAAATACAAAGAGCTGACAACAAACTAACTGTGTAAAGATAACATGATGTAGTAACGACTTCAACTAAACTGAATTTAAATTATGCACTTATCTTCTGGTAGCCCTCAAAATGGTCAAAGTCTTTTTTGCTTTTTCTCTTTCAACTTCAACAAGGCAGAAGAGGTCACCTGAAAAACCTGTATTGTTACTGTTCTAAAAATCCCAGCTCTGACTTATCCAAACTTGCCTAATCAGACTCTGATAATAAAGAACACGTCATACGAACAACTTAAAGGAATTCAAAAAAATGTTGTAATGGTTAGAGATTGCAGTACCTGGAGAATTCCTCCTGATATGTTACTGATAATAGTTAACACTTCTATTAAATTTACTCTCTTGAGGAACTTATATTAATAAATTCCTGTCTAGTTATAAGGAGACGGCTAACTTTCGGAGGCTGGCAAATCTACATTCAAGATTGGTCACCATTTCTCTTGTTAAAACCTACCAGAAGCGATATGGATACAAATAATTTATTTTACAGAGTTATCCTTTAAATAATAAGGAGAAAAAAAAAAAAAAAAGAAAGAAGGTGGCCTTAGGAGACCAGAAGATATTTCCCTTTCTGAGCTTGACTTACCTTCCACAGCCAAACCAATACTACAAGTCCCTAAAATTAATTTCTTTCATTTACAGGGAAAGAAGGTTTTCTGCTAAGGCACTCCTGCGTCTCCAATGGTAGTCACCATCAGGCAGCTCCCAACACAGATTTCCTCTCCAGCAGCGCTACCAAGACTCCGCACACATAGGCAGGAGATGTAAATCCAAGGGATACCTTCCTTAGAGTCACCTACTCCTTCACGAGGCACTACAGTGAAACCTTTCCCCCAGGATTCACAGTTTGTACCATCTCTTCAGGGTGTTAAAAATATTCTTTTCCCAATCACTTTTACGCACTCCTTCACCCTTCAGGGTTGGAGGCCCCAGACTAACCATACTGGAAACCAGCCGTGACGGGTAGGAAGGGCCGCTCAGCTGCGCAGCCTTAGGTATAGTAGGGAGAGAGCGTTCCCTCCCCACAATCACATACGCTTACTCGGCAGGTGACACAACTGGAGAAACACAACAGCAAACTAAGGAGAAAATTATTTCCAAAAAGTTGGGCTTTTTTAAAACATGGAAAGCACTTTAAAGCTGGCACTGACATAAATAAGGACCTGTAGCTTTTCAAAAAGCATTTCAGTCGTGCATATAACTAAAAGCATAGGGAAGATTTAGAGGCACAACAGAAAAAGAATACAATATACAGGAAGCTGTACTAAGGCAGAGCCTCCCACTGATGTCAAAACAGCAGCACAAAAGACCGTAACAAAGGCTTATGGGGAGAAGGAGCAAAATAACAGCAGTCTTCATCAAAACTCTACTTACAAAGCTGCAGAAAGTTGCCATGCCTCAAAAATCAGACATAGGAACCGAAATCCTTTAATTTACTTCCAAAAATACTTCCAGTACAGGAGCAGCAGATTTATGAATGTCAAACTACGCTACCAGCTGAAGATCAGCTGTATCTTCCAGACCCAAAGTCATTTTCTGGTCCCTGACAAGCTCTGTAGAGCTTCTTAGATTTAAGACACACTTTTAATTAAACGAGTATGTTTTTCTCCAAAGGTACATCACCTCCTACTTTCTTTTTTTAGGTACATCTTTCTTCCACCTTGTTTTACCATTAATCACAAGTCCAAGAAACGATTTTAATTATCCAAAACTATTGATTTTTTTGCATAGTCTTTTCCTGGGGACACAGCACAAAGCTACTAGTCATTTGAGAAGAGAGGGGGCGGGGGGGGGAAAGGACAGGCAGGTTCCCTACAAATCTCTGAAGCATTTGGGAACATTTTGAGAAACAGAAAGCACACGTTCATACATAAAAGCAAACAACCGCATACCCTTGGATAGTGTGTCTTAGTTGTGGGCACAAATATTGTTTGCCAGGCTGGCAAAGGGTGACGCTATGCCTGAGAAAATGAGCCCACCAGAAACCCAGAGCACTGGGAAGTACAGTGCAGATGCTTCTGCTCTCTCTTCATGCTGTTACGGAGTTTCATACTATCCAGGTTTTATTTATGGTCAGCGATTTTGAATTTTCCCATGTGATAGAGAAGTGCAGCCAGTCCCCAAAGAGCAGCACAGCAGCTTTTCAGATACTTCATGCAGACTGAAAACAAGAACAGAGGATCAGCAACAGAGCCCAACATGAAGCTATTCTCTAGCTTGATGACTGTAAAATGATATAAGGAATTTCTTTTTATAATGCAATGTAGTTACTAACAACTAACTAATTTACTCATTTGCAACGCTCTAAGAAAACAGCATCAAACAGAGATGGCATTCTCATTACCAACCTTAACTTTGGATTCCCTGACCTTGAGTACACCACAGCCTTCTGTTGCATGCAGGCTACTCTGTGTGGCCTTATGTTCTATAGATTAGATCCAAGTGAATCTTTTTCAGTGAAAATTAGTTTACCACAAATGCGTTTTTTATCATCACAAAACTATTTGAAAATCTGTGTTAAACTTGGTTCAAGACTTTGGCTGGGGGAAATAAAAATGGAGTGAAAGCTGCAGGTAACTTTACCCTCCTGTTCAGTGGTTAGCACGCTTACGCAGGTTGTGGAAGACTTGAATTTCACCTCTTTTTCTGCTCAGATGAATGGCTTACCTACGTGCCTAGCAGGTTTCCCAGCTAGGAAGATCAACACTTGCGTTGATGCATAATTAAGCACTGCATAATCAAACAGTTGTTACCACTGGGAGGGAAGCCCACACACCTCAGCAAGTAAGCTGCAGCATCCTCCTTGCTGTCTGTATAAGCAAGTAAGCCGTGCCACAGACCACTCCAGCAGCGTGGGCTGAGGGACACACATGGTGACAAGGAAGTTCACCTGAGGAGGAGGACTTCGATTCACCTCTCTGCCTGAAGTCCGGCCATTACAAGACTTTTGTCTCCAGAGGAACAGTTGGTCAATCATGAAGGAGATCAGTCCTCTGGCTGAAATTGCTTTGTTTTCTACCAAACAGACAAATACCCCTTAGAAAGAAGTTGGGCCCAGTCTAAAAATTTATTTCATAAACATTAGGCCTGTATTTTTTGCTAAACCCTATCTCTGTTCAAACAACATTAAAAAAATAGTACAAGCACTTCTTGTTCAACAAATCACAACATTGGAAGAGTAAGGAAAAACAGCCCCCACTGATAAATGGGGGAAGGTGAATACACCGAGACTGCCTCCAAATTTTATGGTGTCCCCATAAACATGATGCACAACAGTAATAAAGTCAGACTAATATGATCTGAAAAGGACAGTTACAACAATACGAAGTGGTCAATCATGTACCTGGCCTGACAATTTTATTACTGCAATGGGCCATTATTACAATAGGACATTTTAGCTCACATAAGATATTTCAAGGGGAAAAGATGACTACAGGACAAGGTACATTACTAACGCAATAATTACGTCGCAGGGTTGTATTTCACCAAAAGCAAAAGACAATAACATGTCATAAGCCAGAGTGACATCTAAACCTTTCTTCTGAATCACAATAAGCCTTTTGACATAATATTTCAGGAAGCCTTTTGTTTCTCCTAATTCCCTGTCACAAAATTTGACTACCTAATCAAAGTACCTGTGCAGAAAATGATACCTTTATTTGCCTGAAAAGAAGAGAGTTTTTCTGTGACCCTTTTCTTACAGATAATTGTTTGAATGTTGACACAGCTTAGACAACTCATTGCCCACTTTTTAAACTGTTTATTATTCTCCCGACCTGTTAAGCACTGTTACTCTTCGTGACAGCGCTTTCAAGGTGAAAAAGACCCAGAACTTCAGAAGCAGATGAAGAAGAAAGCCAGAACCCACAAGAAGATCCTCTGTACAACTAGATCTCCAAAATCTGCCCCTCTCAGAAGAGTCCACTCCTCCTTCCCTCCCTCTCCCATCATGGGATTTCGAGTTTTCTGAAATCTTCTGTGAGTCAACACACATTATTACAAAAAAAAAAATTATGTTCTGACTTCTCCTATTAATCTAATCCTTTGTGTTTCCCTAATTACTTCAACGACCACTGGACCAAAAAGACTGAAAAGTCTTTTTCCTCTGATTCCGCAGACATTCTCACAATATGATTGTATCCTAAACCAGAGGACCATATATTTATACTTAGCTGAATACCACAAAAGGGAAGAAAAGATCTGCAGTCTACTGGGAAGTGTTCCAAAGTCAATAGCACCTACTTGCCATACAGCCGTGCTGAATCATTATTGTATACTGCTATACACAAGGGACAAGACAAGATGGGCTAGAGGAGAGGGTAGAAAGGAATAAGCAAGGAAACCTGAAATTCATCCTTGAACCATTTAGTTGAAGTCAGCAGAATGATTTCAGAATGAATTTGATCCTCCGTGAGTGCTTATCACTCTTCCAGGCAAACAATAACTTTTTTTCTTTGAGAAAAATTACAGACACCTGTATTTCAGTGTCACAAACCAGAAACGCTACTAGATTCTCAGACATTCTGCGTCCTCTTCTGAAGTGGTCGGAGCTTCATCTTGGGCAACCAAAGGCAGGAAATATTCACTGCATAGTTCTTTCTAGAGGGATAATATCTCAAGGTACATGAGCAGGCATCCTCAGCCAGTATTTCCCATACAAGTTTTTCATTGAATGATACGCTGCATAAGAGCTAAGAAGTTACTGATTCATTAAAAAAAAAAAAGCTGTATTTTATTAGTATTTTTGTAGCTTTGTCTTTAATAGCGAAAAATAAAGCAGTCTAAAAATAACTCACCTGTGAAAAAATTACAATGATTGGTTAAAAAAAAAAAAAGGATGGCTTTTTATAATGATATGAATGTGAAAATATATTGAGACTGTATCAGATGAGGCTTATGATGCACCTCTGAAAACAGGCTTTTTTGGCCATGTCCCTGCAAGCCATTTTGAGTGTACTTAGCTTTCACATGCATAATATAATTTAACTTATTTCATAAGCATCACAGAGGCCACCCTCCTCCAAAAAAACAACCAAACCACCTATTATGGGCTGCAAGGTCATAGGGTAGATATCCTCCTGACTGAACTCTCCTCATTGGGGAATCCTTCAGTGGCTTGGAGTCACCTCATCGTGCCTTGCTACAGCAGCAGGAGCAACTACAGCTCGTTCATCCTGGTCTCTCTGCGTACATCAAGAACCTCAAGCCAAGCAGAATCGTGGGGGTTGGTGCCAGTTGGCACACACTGCCCACCTTCTGGAGACTTTGGGGCCTTTTCACTGTGCGCTGATACTCCATATGCTATACGGATATATGACCAGGACAATCCTATCAACGCCCGCCTAACAGTCCCCTTCCCAGGGCAGCATCTCCAGACCACCAAAACAGAGCACAGGTGTTCCTCGACATAGAGGCCAGTGAGGTGATTGGCAGAACCAGAAACGAATGCGCAGCTGGGAGCGGGCAAACGTGATGCACAAGTCCATCTGCTGGATGCGTGGGCATCCCATCCTAGGCTGCACGGCTCAGGGCAGGAAGTCGGAAGCCTTGAACCCAGTGTTTTTGCATCCAGATGCTCCCCCCCAGCATTGAACCTAACACAAGTCCATGCAAAGGAAAACATAAACAAGTCCAAAGAATGACCAGCTACAGATTAAAGCAGTGAAACGCTGTCTTTCAAGTAGAGGTCTAAAGAGGGACAGATTTAGTGATTTGCCACATTTGTGCCAAATGTGTGTGTCTGTGTTCTCATAGAATCACAAGTGCTTGAGTCTTTTAGTCCACTGGAAATCAATGACAAAATTCCTGATGATTGCAAGGGCTGAAATACTCACCGTATAAAGTGAAACCACTTGGACTCAGCAATCCATAAGACTCTTCCTACAAATCCTCATTACCCAGCTTAATTGCTTGGATGGGTAACAAATACCAGATTTTGGCACATTAGCTCTACCCTACACAGTGACAAGAATCTTCTGCCCTGTTACTGTAAGAAGGACATGAAGGTAATGGCCACTTCCTTGGAGATATGCAGGACTTCATAGCAGCAGAACAGAAAATTAAGCAAAAAGGAAAAATATTCCTGTACTAAGATACTTCTGGACACGAACCAAAAATCCTCCCTTGAACTAACCATATATTGTTTCAATATCCAACTACATCATTATTTACAGCATTAGGAGCTATTATGCAATATAGCAATGCTTCCGATTTTTAAAGTCTGTAGAGAATGTTTCTGATTATATAAACTGTAAAAGGAATACACCGAGATAACAAGGGTGAATAAATTACATCCTGGTAGACTCAATGTCCACAAATTCCTGGTAGCGAGTCCCGTTTCCTCTAAGTAAAACCAACAGCTGGATGCAAACTAAAATCTCACTGACCTCCGTAATGAATATTTCAGAATCAGGCTCCACATCCCACACACAGCTGAAGCCAGCGTCTCTCTAACAAAGCACCACAACCCTGTAAACTCAGCAATGGAGAGAGGCCTTAGCTTGAAACAATGTAAAATAAACTATATCTATTAAATGCTTCATTATGCCATGCTTAGTACCTCTAAGTATATTCTCTCTCAGACACAAGAATGTGCAGTAATCAAACTGATTAAAAATGGTAACAAAATAATCTGTTCTCATTTTTTAAGAAATCCAGATTAATTGCGAGCAAGTTTACCACCTTCAGCAATTTTCCATATATTCCCCTCCAGTGGAAATCTTCTAATCGCAACATCTAGATCAACTCATTTTTAAGTTCATTTACAAAAATGGCAGACAGTGTCTATAAAAGCGTCAGTCGAAGCAACAACATGTATCTTTTAATTAACTCATGTATCATAAAGCAAAAGACAGTTATCGCTTCGCACATATTCCTGCAGGGCAAAATTCAGCCTCGGAGTACACGAGGTAACCGCTTTCGAATAGTTTTATGTTTCTAAGACAGCTAGATGAGCCTTTAGTGAAAATTCCTTCAGGAAAGCCTCCATGCTATCCCAGAGTATACTCTGAAGGACTATTTCAGGTCTTCCAGTCTAATGGGTGCAGCAGTGACTTCTTAAACATCTCTAGCATGTGCTGGCAGTGAAACATGAACATATACCGTAGTTAGTTTTAGTTTGTGCCTAAAGATAGAAAATTTTTCTCACCATGAAAACGACGACTTCAGCACGACTCATGATTTTGTAACACTGGGCAGTAAAATGTTGGTGGGTTTTTTTAGGTGAACCCTAGGTATATGCTGCTGGTAGAAAGAGAATTCAGAGTGACTCATATCTTACTGTAAAGCTGATAGAGGATCTTGCATTTATTTGGAGTTGCAGCAATTCATTATAAAAAGAATTACACACATTAGTTTCTTCAAGGAGCAGAATGTATTTGTTAGCTAAGAAACATCTGATATGAAACATCACTGCAAGGAAAAGGAGACAGACACAGTTGCTGTCATCTTATCTTTTTTCCTACATTTAACAGATTAAATTAGTTATACCTAATTCACAGTGCTTTATCTTGAGCAATCAAGTCCACAAACAGAAGAGGCCAGCAGGCCCTTTATTTGGGATGCTTTGTTCCATGCTGGCAAAGTACAACAGTCATAAACCCAACTTAAGCATCAACGGCTGCTTTACACTGCACAAGTGATAAAAGTCACTTAGAGCTTATCGGTCAATATGCACCTCAATTTATTACAGGGTAATTTATTCTAGTTGCTAACATAAGTGATTGGAAATCAGAAATCTTTAGCTTGTTTCCTCCTGCATATCAGCTTCCCTACTTGAAATGATTTTGTTTGCGTGTTGTTGCAAAGTTTATTTATAATTTTCTACCCGTCTGAGAAATTTTGAGAAATCTTTGTGGGGAAACTGCAGTAAACTGGCTATATTTGTTCAAGATGGTGAATTATCTTTCATCGTGCAAAGATTTTTTACTCTGTATTAACTTTGAACATGACCTTTGCTTTATGCTCTAGTCACTACATTGAAATAAGACTGCCAGGTTGTGAACTCACCTTGAAAAAGAGCTAGTGCTGACTGATGGCTCTGCTCAAGCCATTTGCCAAGATGCACCAGGGTACATTAGAGGGGGGTAGCTGTGGATCAGCCAGCAAGGACTGGCCTTGCCAAATGACTCCCGAAACCACCAGTTTTCTTTGTGTAAATTGAAAGGCACCTTACCAGGTGGGATCTTACAACAGTAAAGACTCTTGAGATACTCCAGGCTTACAAAAGAGTGTGATCTCAAAGGAGATGTAGCTTTAGAGACCCAAAATCTGAAAAAATGTGGTATCTCACGTGTAGGATCTTATTATGGAAGTGCACAAGAATGCCACTAATGGGAAAAATCAGTCCATCAGTTATTACTCCAAAAGGGTTCAAAAATACACAGGGTTCAAATTTAAACATGTTGGAACAAATAGACAACTCTTCCAATAAGGAGATGAAGCCATGTTGCAATAGAAGATGATTATATATTGATGAGAAGTGAAGCACTGGTGTCACCTCTTTTGCTATTTCGCAGAGAAACCATCATGTAAAATTTCTAACTGAAGACAGTTGAGGAATGAACTCTTTTTACACTCCATTTAAATACATTGGGCTGGAAAGCTTTTGCAAAATCTAACAAAGATGGCTAATGTATACTATAAAAAATATACCTACTTTTCCATTGTTAGTTTATAAATTAACTTCATCGTTTCATATAAATCCATTTTGTTTTGGCATTCTGAATACACATACTTTTAAAAAACATTAGCAAAGGCACATTTCTGTATATAGTCACTGTCAAAGCTATATTCATTTATGAATCGTTACTCAAAAATTCAGGAACCTTAAAATATTGTCCAAAAATTACTTGGTTTTCATTTTGTAATGGAAAGAGCAAACATGAAATTTCATCAGGGTTTATATTTACTTAGGAATATTCCATCTCAATTACTTGTGCAAGTTAGGATATTTTTCTTATATTAAAGAGATTTACCTTGATACGAATATCATTAAAAATATATCAGAATGTATAAATCCGGTAGCTATAAAATATTTGAATATCATTCTAAAAACAAGTTTGCATTTGAAAGCTCAGAAAATTGCATCTTTTATTCCAATTCTTCAGAAAATCATAAATTAGAAATTAATCAGGAGCTATATTCACCAAAAATAGTTCAACAATATGCAACCAGTTACGCTGCTTGCTTCAACATTGCTGCCATATATTGCTGCACAAATATTAACATTTAGCCTATGCACAGTCACTATAAATAGGGAAAATAAAACACATAGTTTTGAATAACTATGACCTTTCATATCTTTTTCAGAACCCAAACATCTAGACATTTTTAAAAACAAGATCAATAAAGCTGGATTCTAGAACATCTCCTCTCTCTTTCCTAGCTAAAATTGTAAGTCTCAAATATCAAGTGAGCTCAAAATACACCGAGTTAAATGAATATGGGTGCCACCAGAGCACAGATAACTTCTCTGAGAGGCAGCACAACTTATACGTGGGAGAGCCCCACAGAGGAAGGCAGCGGGGCCTGTAGCAGAGGCAGAGCAATCCTGGGAGAAGGTTTTAGCCTCAGCAAGTTGGAAAAGATACGGATTCACTCTCTCCATTTCACACTTTTTCCCAGCAGAGCTCTGGTGCAAATTAAATCTGTGGTTTGCGCAGCAGTGGGAGAAGATCAAAGTAATTTAGTAGAAGAAATCCCAAAAAAACTCCTTTCAGAGATGAATCCCAGACAGATCAATTTCACTTGTTCCTTGCAAGCGCAGAACACAAACTCCTGTCTAATTGCTGCAAACATTAAAAATACTGCAAAATCAACTGTTTCATGAAATAAAAAGCTTTGAGCACAAATACGTACCATTGGATTCAGGAAAACAGCCTGGCCGCTGGGAGAAATGGCATGCATGCCGGTGTCAGACAGACATAGGATTACAAAGAGTCTGTTAAAATTTCTCCTCACAGCTTCACAGCGTATCAGGTCTCTTTATCAGTGGCTGAACAACAGCTTCCCACACCTCGGTTTTTATTGTGTCCTTCTCAGTCACGCCTTTCTCCTACATAAGCTTTCAGACAGTTTCTAGACAGAACAACTGAATGGCTAAATCATAAAAAGGTTTCAAAACAGGGATAACTGCATAACTTTCTTCTGACTCAGGGTGTCTGACAAGACCTGAGGTACACATGAACACTTCTACTTACACGAATGATCTGGTGCTGATCAAACTGCGGGACTCGGCACAGAGATGCAAGGATTCTCCAGGCCTGCTTTGGAAGTTACCTTCTTAGCAGGTCGATAACTTGAGTCACAGCTTCCGTTATGGGGTGACATTATTATTCTCTAAGCAAAGACAGCAAAAGCCTCTTTCAAGTTTCTTGCACGTGTCCAATCATACCATAACAGGACTTGGACAAGTGGGAGCAGCCAGGTCTTCCTCAATTTTCATGCCACACATCTCAGATGGTGGCACACAGAGATTTGTAATAGCTATTTTCCACCAAAAGTTGGTCAGTCAATGCGGTGGGTCACTCTAATAACATCTCCTCAACACCGATCTATCTCCTATTACTGCCCAGGCTGCACCTCCTGCCTTTATTGATGGTTTTTCAAAGGTTAGCCAGAGAGGTGAGCACCCGAAGGCAGCCACTAGCAATGTGCCATTTATCAAACAAGCTCAGAGCAACTCCACAGACATGCTAGCACAGCTGCGCCTTCACAGGGCGTATGGATTTTGGAAGGCAAAACCAGGGCAGTGAGACACTGTTAAGCATGTTATTCCCCTCTGCAGTGCCATTCTGCTCTCTAGGGGACTGCAAAGAACAATCAGGGGAGCGTAGTTTTTCACTGGTGGCGTATAAATAAATAATTTGGCAACTAATGACAGGGCATAACAAGTGTGGGTAAGAGAAGAAACACATGTTTTGTGAATAGGAGACTCTCTAACAACCAGCTATTATGACCAAGTCCAATGGAAACAGTCTTCGCTGCCTTTTCTTGCTGTTTTCATTTCCAGACAATCCTCTGCTACGTGGTCATTTGAGAGGGGTCTGCAATTGTTATGAAGCATCATTCATGAAAAAACAAGGAACCAAGGAAAGAAGGATGGATGAATGTTGGTGCTATTCAGGAAAGACTTTGTGGCCCACCTCCTGGTTCTGGCCAACTTTTTTGCTTTCTTTTGTCCCCTCTTCCTTCCCACTTACTGATGTTGTGAGCAGAGAGACATTTTCAGGAGGGATTTGAATGAAGCAGGGTGGTTCACCACAAGCTTGCAGAAAGGTGGTCATGTTCAGAAGGGAGTTCCTGGTGAGACAGGAAAGAGGGATATGGGGAAAAGACTAAAGAAGGTAGTGGAGAACACCACCACTGGCACAAGGCGTAGGAAATGACACGGGCAAATGGAAAACGCTGCAATCAAAATGAAGGGCAAGTATGACAATTTTGATGCCAGTGTTTTGGCTAGAGCATAGCTTAGCTGGGTTAATAACGTGGAAAAATAGAGATAGAATAGCTGGGACAGGAAACGTTTGGATCCCAGTAAAGACTGAAGAGAGAGAATGTAAATTTAGAAATTTTACTTGGCATGTTGTGACAATTTGGGGTGCGCATTATATCCTGTACTGGTAAATAAAAAAAGCCCACTTTTGCCACCTGTCACTACACAGCTTGTGCCCAAATAGCTGAATTCTTAATATCCCAAATAGCACAGTCACATCCAGTCTGTTGGCTGGGATCACTCTGGGCTACGCTAACTCCAGAGACCAAAACTAAGGGATTGCCCCTGCTAACATTTTAATAGTACAGACGATTGTGAGGCCTGGCACTGTTTAATTTTGCACATGACCCAGATGTGAGAAAAGAAGGAAACCCTGGAGGTGAAGATGATTTGATCATTTGCCTTAATCATGAAGACAGTGGTGGTAACATAAAACACCACGGACAAGGATATAATAGAAAGAGCTTGGACAGAGAGATCATGAGCTCAGATTCGAGAATGGCAAACTTGAATAATAGTAAATACACACAAACTGCCCAGCGTAAAGGCTTGCTGAATTGTCCTTCAGCCTCCTTCCTTCACAAAATTTTGAACACCAGGGGCTAAAACTTTGCTGAGGTCATCTAGTCTGATATCACCAAAAACAGATGATGTCTTGAAAACTCATGACTGTTAGAAATCTGTTTTCTTCAAAGCAAGAAAACACTGCACAGGAACAGTAGACTAGTGATCTTGCTAGCTTTACATCAAGTATTCTTCATATTTCACCGTTTTGACAACATCAGAAAGTAACAGACATAAAAACGTGTGGATTCTGCAAATTTTGCATTTTTCTGCACTTTTTGCTGTTTTCCTCAAGATCCAGGCTTTGATATGGAAAAAAAAAAAATCCTTGTGTTTATATGTATTTACATTACAAAGACCCTTCACAGTAAAAAGCATTGTTAACTTAGTCATAGATACCTGCCTAGAGTAAAAAAAAAAAAAAAAAAGAAGAAAAAAATGAATGCTATTCTTCCCCTCTACTTACATCAATAATGTCTTAATTTCAAAGATTAGTAGAGACTTTGTAAAGGATATCATGCTAAAAACTTAGATCAATCTGTTAGAGGGTCACCTTCATTACAGAAAAAGATTTCATTTTTACCAGGGTAGAGAAAAATAAGGACCAATCAATATAGTTGCCTCTGAAAAAGTCTAGTTAAACTACTTAATTTGCAGTTCAGGCATATATGCACATTAACAATGGTAATTAATAATACATTCCTGCATCTAGCATAAATTACCTTCAGTTCTTTATTTCCTAGGGACCAACTGGGAAAAAAAATGGTATTTGGCTTAAGAAAAGCCTTTAAAACACACCATACAGGTTATAAACTTAATTGTGCACAGATGGATTCATTTGGTCTCTACATCATTTTGGACAGTATTAACCACTGTTGATCATGTATTAAAAAGAAAGAGCTGATTATCATGATAAAAATCAAGGGGAGGGAAGGATGTATTTTTCCCTTAAAAAGCTTGGTTGTAAATAAGTTATTTTAAAAAACAAGGACCAGGAATGTGCAGTTTGGCGACTATCCCTACACTGAGTGTGCTTACGCATGGTTTAAACCTCTGCCATGTTTTCAGCCTGAACTTTAAGAAGCATCCCTAATCCTGGATATTGATGGAATGAAGACGTTTGCCTTCATTTCTCCTCCCACATGTCTTCAACTTTGCCTGCACAGTAATATGCAAATACACACATTTGGAAAGGAACAGTCAGGTTTTAAAAGAAAGCACAAGTGAAAGTGCAGCCAAAAAAGGTGGTCTTTACTCACAGGCGGGTTAATCCTGCTCCCTAACAGGAACCCAAGATCCTGTAATGCTAACAGCTGAGGAAGAGCTCTGACTAGCTGTTTTCCATCTTGGAATTAAAAGGCAGATTTGCAAGATTCAGGCGAGCAGCAGGCAACTCTGAAGTCCCATGGTCAATAGCTCAACTGAATAAAAGACTACCAGGCAATATGTATTATTTCTGCCAAGGAATGGATTTTTAAGAGCTGTTTATACCAAATGCCCCCGAAGCTCACCCAGCACGCCATTTCAATCAACTTAGGAAACTCTTATTGCAAGAAGCACACCTATGCAATATGATCTTGCTCAGCTTGTGTTTCCACAAAGCAGCTAGTTCTCCTTCTGAATATAGTTTGGATACATCTTACACTTCTCATGCATTATTATAAAAGCAGGAATTCTATCTTTTTCAAGTGATAATACAGCCAGATTCCTCACCGTGGACTACCTACTTGAACACCCCCCTTGAGAACAAAAACATCCTCATCAAAACCAAACGTAAAAAACCCAACAAAATCAACTGCATGCGAAACTACTATGATGTTTATTTCTGAGTATGTTACAATGACATTACTTTTTATTCAGTTCTACTTGTTAATGCAGTCTCTCTCTCTGTAGAGACCTATAGTCTCTTTCCTTACTTCAGAACTGAGGCACTGAGACACTTCTCTGTGTGCCCCTGCTGAATTTTCAAGCCTTTTTCCCCAAACTGACCTACCACACTTCGAAGGTCAGATCTGAAAGCTATTTAGGGTCTTATCAGATATTTGACTCTGAGATACCCACAAACAAGAAGGAAAAAGGATGGTGTAAAGTCGCTTTGCTCTATAACCATGTGTGACACAGAGTCCCAACCATTTTATTTCATTTTGCTGCAGAAGCAACTTCAATAACAGGAAAAACAGTATGAAAAGGGGAGAACAGGAGTCTTTCCTGCTTTGAACACTTAGAAATCTAGGAAAGGGGAAAAGGGAAGGAGACACAATGCACATCCACACTGCCCAAGCACAAGATTTTGGCAGCAAGGCAGCACAATTTTTAAAGCTTCACTCAGCTTACGTTTGCCTCTTTTGTTTGAGTTTGCAGCCCAGATCAGTCAAGCTCCTTCCCTCCTCTCTTCCACCAGACTTTCTCCCTGGAGACTTTACCCCAGTACCTCTTATCCCAGAAACGGTCACGGACACAATGCTGTTGGGCACTTGGAAGGCGAAAAGTAATACAGAAATAATGCTCCAGCAAAATGTATCCATTTCCTTAGTATCTGCATTCTCTATCGACAAGACTACAGACATAAAATTTTCAGTGCATAGGTAACCTTTGCCTTTTTCAAATTTCCCTGCAAAATACTCACCTCCCGATAAAAACAAAACACAACAGCTATTATGCTGCACCTCTCTCCATGCACACTGGCTGCAGATAGTTTAAAATAACTTGTGATTGATAACCAAAAAAAGCTAAGGCTGTGAGCACAGCCCTTAGTAACACTCAAGGCTGACTGTTACACCTTACCTCTGCTTAGAAGGAAATGCAGATGAAGATTAACAAAGGATTTGGATAACAGCACAAGCAATTCTGTAGAAAGTTCTGTAATATGAGCCTGTTATTTTCTGGGTTGTAAGAGCATCTTCTGGAGGACATCCGATTGCTGTCCCAAGCTCTCTACTTTTATTTTTCACAAAATGATTGCTGTCCAAGCCCCTCTACTTTTTATTTTTACAAAATGATGTAATTGGAATCATATACTTATACCACAGACATCATTACACTTTTACAATACAACAAAGCAAAACTGATGTGTATTGATCTGGCCATACAACTCTAATAAAGTAGAACTCCTTATACAGTGTGATTTCTCTTCTGATTGTGTTACTCTACCTTATTACTTGTATGTCACAGATATAATATTTTACTCATTCAGTGATATTACGGAGCACTGCGCTGATGTCGTTAATATGGGACTGAGATCCAGCAGTTTTATATTGAAGACGTTTTCACTTGTTTCATTGAAACTGCTACACGCCAACTGAATTATATGTCTCTTATCTAAATAAGCTTCAGATTATTAGCTCAAGAAACAGATTTGTCCAAGAGCTTTAATTCATTTACCCATGAAAATACTTTTTTATTCTTTTGAATACCGAAAGAAGTCCCCGAACGTGTGTGCACAACCACCTTCACGGTGACACACTAAAGAGGTCACACAACCGCTAGAGGTAACATGAACACAAAACACCAGGAGCCAAAATAATACAAAATGGCCTATGTCGATACTACAGGTAGAGCCAAAAGCATCCCTCAGTACACAATATAAAGAGCAGCAAAGAAACATGTAGCAGGATAGAAAAACCTTCCAGAGAGAGATCATAGGAATAGCAGTTTGCCCTCAGCCTTCAGCAAGTTTTTTACAGGGACATCCCACAGAAACTGCTTTGGGGGGTTGAGGAAGGGAAGGTATGGGGACGGGAAGAGAGTGGGAAGGCTTCAAGGGCTCCAGGATGAGGCAGAGTACTTCTGACTGCCAAGGGATGAGCCCTCAGCCCTGCCAGCTGGCCTGGGGTGGCAGAGAAGAGAGAGGACAGTGAGAAGAAGTTGGGAACCTCAAGCCCATCTGCAGTCCTTGGAGTCAAGACCAGGATGCAGCTCTCGCCTTTGCTGCAGGAACGGTCTGCTCCCATGTTGGCACAGGGGAGGATCAGGAGCTATGAGGCGATGGCTCGTACAAGGAAAAGTAATCGTTAGCAGCAGCACAAGTGGGAACATACCTGAGGTCATTTCACATTTCATCAGTCAGAATTTATTTTTTCCTGTAAACGCAGACCTCAAGCTCCAAAACCTTTGAAGATACTTCTTCTCCCTTCACTTATGAACTTCCTCCTGTTGAAAAAGAAACAATCTGGATAAACCACAGGCAGAGTGTTTCCTCTTTGTCTAAGCCTGCCTACGCAGTGGATTGACCATGGCCGGCTGCCAGACACCCCCCAGCCGCTCTCTCACTCCCCCTCCGCAACAGGATAGAGAGAAAATACGAAGGAAAACCTTGCAGGAGGAGATAAAGACAGAGAGTTCACTTACCAATCACTGTCATGGGCAAAAGTGACCCAACTTGGTGAAAATTAATTTTCACTTTAGTGGCAATTAAAATTAGCAGAGTTAGATAGTGAGAAACACAGACAAAAATTAACACACACACACACCTCCCTTCTCCCCAAGCTCAGTTTCACTCCTTTGCTCCTGACTCCTCTTCCCACCAAGTGGCACAGGGGATGAGGAATTGGGGTTACAGTCAGGCCACAACAGCCCCTCTCTGCCGTTCCTTCCTTCCCACACCTGTTCCCTGCCCCTCCATGGCCCTGGTGCCTGGAACGCCTCCTCCTCCTTCTCCTCTCCCCCACCTCAGTGCCAAGAGGGCTGCTCCTCACACTTTTTTCCTCACATTTCCAGCATTTTCCACTTTTCTTACATCTGTTTCCTTGAGGCGCCACCAGTGGGGCTGAGGGGTTGGGCTCAGTCACAGGGCTGCTGGAACCGGCGGGAACCGGCTGTGCCCGCCCTGGGGCAGCCCCGGCCTCTCCTCACAGAGCCCCCTCCCTCAGCCCCACAGCCCGTTCGGTCTCTTTAAGGTTTCACCGTACGAGCGCACCACACACAGGAGAAAAACACCCCCAAAACCCCACATAAGCCTCCTCCGCTGTTGTGCGGCTCTGAACCACAGGCACCTTGCTGTCCCTAGGACAGGAGGGAGCCAGCGAGGGCCTGACAAACATTCCACAGTGGAAGTTGTTCGGCATCAGTAACTCTGCTAGCAATGTCCTTGCTTATCACCTCTCCCCTCTAGGCATCAAATATTAGCGAAAGATAGATGAATGCTGGAAATAAGGCAGGGTGAGATAACAAGTTATGCATGCAGCTGTTCATTGACTCATTAAGAGCCACACCTACAGCTTTAGTTAATAAAAACAGAAGATGGGGATGTATCCCAAACTTTCACAAGGGCTTTGGGTCACCATGCGTGTCCTGGCTCCATCGTGATGACTGGACTGTGGGAAGACACAGATCTAGCGTGTTTTCTGTGGCTGTTCTTCTGTCAGGTATTTCACCAGATGATACAATAAATCACCTTTAAATTTGAGATTTCCCTTTTCTAAAATTCCATTAGTCTGCATTTATGCTGTCATTAACAATAAATCTGGGGGTTTTTCCTTCCCTGTTAATAGCCAAGGCTGCTCATTTAAAAATAGCTGCTGCCCTTTAGCCCAGTAGGTTTTATGTGTATATTTTTCATATTATCATCTCATGCTTTTAGCTTCAATAATGATATTCCAGTAATTAGATACAAACTGGCATGCAAATTGCTAGTAGCAGGTTCCCCTCAGTTATCTCATTTATAGCATGATAAAAATTTTACTTCCAGGAAAGTCAAAGGCAATGATGGAGAAACAGCTCACAACACACCGAGCGATGACTGACACACAGCGCGATGCTCTGCCGGTACACTCCAGAATCACTGCTGTAAATTTAGGCTGTTCCATGCCCAGATGTCCATCAGCATTGTCAATACGCATCCTGGGGGTTGCTCGTTCTGACAAAACTCTTTCTGGTGGCTGTCTCTGCCCACCCTGCATCCCATCTCCAAAGTACCAATGCAAAGACTAAACCTCTTTCTTACTTTACTGATGTGGTTTTTTTCTGGGTAGTGAACCCTAACATCTCTATAATCCCACACCACAGCAAGGTTTCGTATCTGCAGACCTCTGCCCTACAACTCTATTGCAGCTTCCTCCTCGCCAGAGCTCAGGTTCACTTTGAGAACATATCAGGTATTCCTGTGCTGAACTGCACGCATGGGGTTGCCACAGGAGTTAAGAAGATAAGAAAGAGCATTTCATCACCCAAGGTACAAGTTTTACAACCGGATTAATTCTCCAAATTGCACAACATACTATGCAATCACCACGGAAAAATCACAATTGGCTACATTAGATCAGTGAATCAAAAACACACTGTTAGTGATGACAGATATCTACATTTTATTTTATTATTTCAGTTTGATACTGCTGAACATACATTTTAAATAGCAATGGCCCTTTTGGTTGTCCAGAAGGTGACAATATTCTCCGGGCTGCTACACGTCTGCTGAAAATTGGGCCACGGTTCACTCCTGGGTCAACATCCATTGCTAATAGGAACAATTTTATACCAACACATCTTTGATTTTAGTGAGAATGAAAGCTCCATGTAGACAGGGCTTAAGGGAGTTTTTCTGCTGTACATCTTCCCTCACTTGGATATAGAGTGTTATCTCCAGGAAGCTGGGCTGGTAGTGAATTACCTGTCCCTTCTCCCGAGCATTGACAAAGCTTACGTAAGCAGGAATAAGAAATTCTGGAGATGTGAGCGTTAATCACCCAAAAGGCCTATCAAAGCTTCACCACGCAGGATGACACTGTGCTTCCCCAAATTTCCTTTGCTTTTCATTAAAGGATTGCTTTTCCTTTCAGGTCGCATTTACAACTGGTTTGCGTAGCTGCTGTAGCAATTACCACAAATGACAGCCCGCCCCAGGAAAGGGGCAGAGATACTGCAGAGTTAAGCAAAGGCAGCCTTGGAGAAAATATGGACTGTGGCGGAGATTTCCCAGTGACTTCTGCAAAGACAGCGCTCTCTGTGTAATGGGCACCTCTCACGCAAACACACACACTACGTGGGCCGGTCTACATGACACCAGGCCTGCTGCTGACAGACGGGATACACTCGTCTCAAAGGGGGAAAAGGATCTTTGCACAGGAGTTAGTAGGGCTCACTGAAAGAGCTTGAAACTCAATTTGAAAGGGGAAAGGGATAAAACTAGGCTTACTAGGGATAAGCCTGGGGGCAGCGTGCTAGCAGGTCCTTCAGTCTGCTGTCTCAGCGGAGGTAGGGGATGGAGATTCGTGCGGCAGCAAAGACACAAGGGTTACCGATGTATTAGAATCACCGAAGCGCGTGACAATGGTCATGTAGGAATCGGGGCTTGTCCCCCGAGAAGGGTGGTGGGATCAATAGCCCAACTGAAGTGCACCTACGCCAATGCATGCAGCATGGGCAACAGACAGGAGGAACTGGAAGCCATTGTGCAGCAGGAAAACTGTGACATAGTTGCCATCACGGAAACATGGTGGGATGACTCGGACAACTGGAGTGCTGCAATGGATGGCTATAAACACTTTAGAAGGGACAGGCAAGGAAGGAGAGGCGGTGGGGTAGCCCTGCATGTTGGGGAGTGGTTTGATTGTCTAGAGCTTAACGATGGGGATGATAGAGTTGAGTGTTTACGGGTAAGAATGAGGGGGAAGGCCAACAAGGCAGATACCATGGTGGGAGTCTGTTATAGACTGCCCAACAAGGCAGGATTCATGGTGGGAGTCTGTTACAGACCACCCAACCAGGATGGAGAGGCAGACCAAATATTCTACAAGCAGCCGGGAGAAGTCTACTGATCACAAGACCTTGCTCTTACAGGGGACTT
>NW_009598749.1:0-9127 GCF_000690535.1 Cariama cristata
GTTCTGTTTCAGCCAAACCAGGACAACTGTCCATGAACTGTCAAGACTTCATTATTTCTTTGTCTATTGCCTAAGGACAGGTGTATTGTGCAGTATGCAGCCTGCTAAGAAACTTATTTAATGTTTCAGTGAATAAATACCACTGGATATTAAAAGACTCCTCATAACTGTGATGTCTATGGAGTTCTGGAAAAAAATTACAGTAAAACTGCCTATTGGTCTTCCACGTGGACTTTGCTAAGTGCATGAACGACAAGAAACAGGAACTGGTGCTTCAAGGTATCTCTACAATCCTGCATTCCCATGTGTCCAGTAAAAACAATGGAGGATAATAAATATCTATTTCATAGAACCATAGAATCACAGAATCACAAAATCATAGAATAGTTTGGGTTGGAAGGGATCTTTAAAGTTCATCTAGTCCAATCACCCTTGAAATGAGCAGGGACATCTTCAACTAGCCCAGGTTGCTCAGAGGCCTGTCCAACTGGACCTTGAACATTTCCAGGGATGGGGCATCTACTACCTCTCTGGGAAACCTGTTCCAGTGTTTCACCACTCTCATCTCAAAAAATTTCATCCTTTTATCTAGTCTAAATCTATCGTCTTTTAGTTTAAAACTATTACTCCTTGTCCTATCGCAACAGGCCCTGCTAAGTTTGTCCCCGTTGTTCTTACAAGTCCCCTTTAAGTGCTGAAAGGCTGCATTAAGGTCTCCCCAGAGCCTTCTCTCCTCCAGCCTGAGTAACCACAGCTCTCTCAACCTTTCTTCAGAGGAGAGATGTTCCATCCCTCTGACCATTTTCACGGCCCTCCTCTGGACTTGGTCCAACAGGTCCTTACCTTTCCTGTGCTGAGGACTCCAGAGCTGGACGCAGTACTCCAGGTGGGGTCCATGAGAGCAGAGTAGATGGGAAGCATCACCTCTCTTGACCTGCTAGTCATGCTTCTTTTGATGTAGCCCAGGATATGGTTGGCTTTCTGGGCTGCGAGGCTCACGTCCAGTTTTCTATCCATCAATGTCGCAAAGTCTTTCTCCACAGGGTTTCTCTCAATCCCTTCATCCCCCAGTCTGTATTGACACCAGGGGTTACCCAGACCCATGTGGAGGACCTTGCACTTAGCCTTGTTGAACGTCATGAGGTTCATATTGGCCCACTGCTCAAGTCTGTCAAGGTCCCCCTGGATGGTATCCCATCCCTCAGGCATGTCAACAACACCACTCAACTTGGTGTCGCCTTCAAACTTGCTGAGGGTGCACTCGATCCCACTGTCTACATCACTGATGAAGATACTAAATAGTACTGGTCCTAATACTGATCTTGAGGGACACCACTTGTCATTGATCTCCATCTGGGCATTGAGCCGTTGACCACCACCCTCTGGATGCAACCATCCAACCAATTCCTCATGCACCAAACAGTTCATCCATCAAATCCATATGTCCCCAATTTAGAGAGAAGGATGTTGTGAGGGACCGTGTCAAAGGCCTTACAGAAGTCCAGATAGGTGACATGCATAGCTCTTCCCTTGTCCACTGATGTAGTCACTTCATCATAGAAGGCCACTAGGTTGGTCAGGCAGGTCTTATCCTTGGTGAAGCCACACTGGCTGTCTCGAATCAATTCCTTGTCCTCCATGTGCCTTAGCATAGCTTCTAGGTGGATCTGTTTCATGATCTTCCCAGGCACAGATGTGAGACTGATGGATCAGAAGTTCCCAGGGTCCTCTTTTCTACTCTTAAAAAAATGGGTGTGATGTTTCCTTTTTCTGGTCACCCAGGACTTCACCTGACTCCCATGACTTTTTAAATATCATGGAGAGTGGCTTGGCAACTACATCAGCCAATTCCTTCAGGACTCCAGGATGCATCTCATCAGGTCCCATAGACTTATGTATGTTCAGGTTGCTCATGTGGTCATGAACATGATCTTCTCTTACAGTGGGAGGAACTTTGCTCCCCAGTCCCCGCCTTGGCCTCCATCCCCTGGAGGTCCATCCACTGAAGAGGTGTGGGAAGAGAGGTTGTCAGTAAAGACTGAGGCAAAAAAGTTGTTGAATATCTCAGACTTCTCCTTGTCTATTGTTACAAGTTTACCAGTTTTGCTCATCACAGGGGATACAGTTTCTTTCACCTTCCTTTTCTGGCTGACATACCTGTAGAAGCCCTTCTTTTTATTCTTTGCATCCCTTGCCAAGTTCAGCTCCAGCCGCACCTTGGTCTTCCTGACCCCACCCCTACACAACGGGGCAGCACCCCTATACTCTTCCCAAGATACCTGTCCTTGCTTCCACTGCCTGTACATTTCTGTCTTGCCCTTTAATTTGACCAGTAGGTCTCAACTCATCCATGCCAGTCTCTTTCCTTGTTTCTTACACTTGGGGTTCAAGAGTTCTTGCGCTCTATGGAAAGCGTCCTTAAAGATGTGCCAGCTCTGTTCTTCTCTCTTGTTCCTGAGGGCAGTTTCCCATGGGGTACTATTGACTAACTCCTTGAACAGTTGGAATTTTGCTTTCCTAAAATTCAGAGTCCTGACTTTATGCTTTACCTGACCCATATCCCTTAGTACTGCAAACTCCACCAGTGCATGATCACTGCAGCCCAGGCTGCCTCTAATCTGGATGTCACCAATGAGCTCACTTGCATTGGTGACCATCAGTTCCAGTATCGCATCCCCTCTGGTAGGGCTGTCTGATTCCTGGCCTAAGAAGTTATCCTCAATGCATTCCAGGAGTCTTCTGGATTGTCTGCAGCTCGCTGTGCTACTTTTCCAGCAGATGTTGGGATGGCTGAAGTCCCCCAGCAGGACAAGAGCCTGCGATCACAATGCCTCCTGTAGCTGGAGTAAGAAGGCTTCCTCAATAGGCTCCCCTTGATCAGGCAGCCTGTAGTAGACACCAACCAGAAGGTTCTCTTTATTGCCTTGGTCTCTGATTCTTACCCATAAGCTTTCAACCTGCATGTGGCTATTCTTCAGAAACAACTCTTTAAACTCTATCCATTTCTTGATGTAGAGGGCAACATCTCCACTCTTCCTTCCTTGCCTGTCTCTTCTGGACAGCCTGTAGCCATGGATAGCTGCACTCCAGTCATGGGATTTGTCTCACCAAATTTCAGTAATGGCAACTAGGGGTCGTAGCTTTCTAGCAGCATGGTGGCTTCCAGCTACTCATGTTTGTTGCCCATCCTGCATGCGCTGGTGTAGAAGCATTTCAGCTGGTCTGTTGGCCGTATCACCTTCTTAGAGGAACACACCTTAATTCCTTTGAAGTATTTCACTGGTGCTTCCCTCTTGGCTCTTGTTACCTCAGGAACCCCTGGCTCATCTCCGTAAGACTGCAGTGTACCCAATACGTCACAGAACAACAGGCTGAGGGTCCTTGCTAGCACCCTGTCCCTCTAACCTTGGTGTGTCATCCCACAGCTTGTCACAGGCAAGCCTGATATTATCCCCCTCTCACTTCAAGCTTAGTTTCAAGTTCTGTCAAAGAACCCCACTAGCTTGTGAGCAAAGACCATCTTCCCCCTCAGATTCCTCTACCAACCATCCCAAGGCCCTGAACTCTCTTTTGATCGCCCTTGGACTACATGCTGTGGCTTCATCACCACCTACATGAAAGAGTAGTAATGGGTAATAATCAGAGAGCCATACCAGGTTAGGAAGTTTCCTAGCAATATCCTTAACCTGGCTCCCAGGGAGTCAGCAGATTTCGTAAGAGGAGGGTCTATCCAGTGTATTGGACCCTTTGTTCCCCTCAGAAGGGAGTCACCTACAACTATAATTTGTCTCTTCTTCCTCATGTAGGTGGTCATGATATGGAGGGTAGGCCTTTCAAATCTTGGCAACACCTCTGGTGCAGATGAACCATCATCCACATCATCCACTGACTGGCCTTTCACATCCAGAGTCTCGTACCTGTTGTTGTACAGTGAAGGTGAGGTGGGCCAGGAGGGGGTTTGCCTGCTGCCCCGAGCATGGACTTCCCTCCTTGTTCTTCTGTAAAAACATACCTCCCTCCACATACCCAACAAACCAAGAATGCCGACTATTAATCACTCTGATTCTTTTTTTTTTGTACTCAAGGGCTTTTTGAAAACTAAAATCCCAACAAATTTTGAAAAATTGAAGTAATCAGACTTGTTAGCTGCTATATGAGCATGGGTACTTTGCCTGAATTCATACTCTGTCCTGTTCTGGGATCCAAATAGTTGTATTAATTCATACCTTCAGGTATTATACTATTAGTGTGCACTGCTTTTTTTTTTTCACTCCAGGCTAAATGTATTTCTAAGCTGCAGTACTGTTCTTGCAGATGAAACTAGTGGAATTTTAATGGAGTTATTTCAAGACACTGTATATTATTTAACAAACAATAAAAATCTAAGATCAAATTAATATGCTTTAAAATAAACCCTGCTTGGAAATAAAGCAATCATCTTTTTTCCAGTCTTGTATTGTGGTAGACATGCATATGGTACCTTATTATGTTATTTTATATTAATAAGAACTAGTTGATTATAGATAAAAACTGTCTCACGGAGAAATAATAAAGCAAAAAACATCTATATATAAATACATTTTAAAGTGGAAAAGTGTATGTCAAATACGAGGCATTTTTTCATGTGGAAAGCATGAGCTAAATTTTGATAGTGCTAGTCACAATTCTGTAGGATCAAGATCAGAAATAGGGGCATCATGCTGCATGTTGGAGCGGAGTACTCTATTCTCACCATTTCCAGTGTGAGATTGCTTCGCAGAGCTGATCTAGAGACTTTTCTGAGAAAGCACTGCAGCTTTACAAAATACAGATGCTTTATGCTCTAGATATATATATTATCTTTCTGGCTAGATAAGTTTTTTTCTGCTTAGCTATGTTTTCTGCTTGTTCTCAGTAAATTAATTGCAAAAAAAGGTTTACTAACCTCAGTAAAAGAATTGCAAAAAAACCCCTAATACTCCCCTAGCAGGACACAGAAAGGAAAGAATTAGAAGTTTTGTAGGAGATCATCTGTGTTGTGTAAGACCAGAAGGAACCATATTGCAGTGACACTGGTAGCAGACAGCTCAAGAGATGTAAATAAATAGAGATTTTCCTGTTCCACTCACAATGTTTTCGAAGTGCAGGTTGGAAAGTCCTAACTTACAGATTTGGTATTCATCTTGCATAAACCTGGATTCAGCCTTGACAGGTGCATGTACTCTTACATTTTTGTTCTTTCTGTAAAAGACCGCTAAAACTCAGATACTCTGTCTGTGCTGCAACAGAAATTAGCACAACTGGAAATGTACCCTCATGGGAACTAGGATTCAAGAGAGTTTTATGATGGTCACCAATGAATTTCTAGCGGCAAAGCTGGCTGCAAATAACACAGGTCCTCAGACTCCATCTAGCATTTCCAGTTCATCTGAATCCTATGGACCTTCATTTGTTTACAGGAAATGAGGATCCACCAATCCAAACTCACTCCTTCCACATCAGTAGAGAGCAAAAATAACAGTCTGGAGCCTCTAAATTTGGAAAGCTGGAAATCTGTTTTTACTCAATTTCCTTTTTTTCCCCCCTCTTTTTTTCTTTCTTTTTTCCCTGTAGATAGCATTTAGATGTTAGAGCACTTGAAACCCTGAAGAAGAGATCTGCTCTACATAGAGTAAAAGTGTGAACCCTTCTGTACATGGACATGAAAGAAAGCCAAATGAAAAACAATTGAGAACCAATCCCAAGTATGAAATCCAGCTTTCTTGTGGAGATGATGGTAGAACAGCCATACAAACTCTCAAACTCTGGTCCTTCTAAGTCTTTCTTGATTACCTTCCATATTCTCCTGGGCTGTTATCAGTCCACATACAGATCTCTGCACTACTGAGATAAAAGATTACTTCTTTCACTCTTTGGACTATGTGTCTAAGTGTCTGTGTGTATGAAGGTTTTTAATTCTCAATTTCTGGAAGGTATTAGGACGATATTTTGTTACCTGATCTGAAATTTTCTCTGGATAGCATAAAAACACAAATCTTCTTTTCTGCCTTACCTATGATGGTATGGACTTAAAGTGACTTTCTTATTCTTGGCATGGTAGTATTACCATGTACATATCTTAAAGATGAGTATGTCAAGTTTTTTTTACACCAAAATGGACTAGAATGTCAGTAAAAGTCAGGACACTGATTTTTTTTCTCTTTTTCTTTAGTTATACTATTTCTTCTTTCCAGGATTATTTTGCTATAGAAATCCTAATTTTAACCTAAACCACTCATCTACTTTAAGATACCTTTAAAGCATTCATGTTGCTGCAACACTAAAGATTTATGATTCTCTTTAAATAGTGGCATATTTCTAGTCCACAGTCACTATTACTAGCTGAATTTGCAAAATATTTACTAATATCTCAACCATTTTGGAATATGTATGACTTATTTTTATTTAATCCATAGGTCTAGAGGTTAGAATGGATTTTCCATGTATGTTCGTCCATGACTTGCACTTGCACGTCGTATCTTCAAGTATGTGGTGCCTGGATCCAAGTCTGAATCTAATTCATCCAGATGTTGTAATGGAAAACATCAACTTCCTGTACAGATCATCTCTCTCCTGAGTATCTTGCAAGTTGTATATCAACTAGACAATTTCTGTCTTTCAGATCAATGTCTTGTGAATTTTGTTCCTTTCACATGAGGAGATCTATGACTCAGATTTTTCACGGGACCCACTGTGTTCTTCGGTGTCCTCAGAATTCACATCACATGGCCAAATTTATGACAGCATGTAAAGTATTCATTTTTACTTTGTTGCTTAATTTTTTTGCTTTTAAATCTGACAAACAATACAGTGTACTAAGAGAAACACATGTATCAAATGTGTTACATTAAAAGTTATAATTAAATAGCATATACAGTTACCTTTCATATTTTATAATCTCTATATAGATAAATGCTTCCTTTAAAAACAAAACAAATAAAACTCAGTGAATCTGTATGGACTATAGAGAGCTTTTAAGTATCTTTATAAATCAGTCCCTAAAAGGAAACAATTCATTCCTGAAGCATGGATTGGAACGGGAAAGCTAGAAAATGGGTATAGGAAGGCACTTGCTAGAAGTTACCTATTTTTTATTTATAGAAACTGTTGAATTATTTCAGTTTAGCATGAGTGAAGTCCTGCCAGGTATCCTGATTGTGAAATGGATATATTCTTTACTACTGACCTGAATACCAGCTACAGGGTTAAATATAAGTCTTCTGTGCTGCTGTTTTGCCTCAGCACATGCTATTGCAGCAAATACAATTTTGTACCTTTCTAACCAGCATTTCTGAGCCAATGTTTCATTATGCTGCTCATTTTTGCATAACCTTGTCTACAAACTCAACAGTATCAACACAGGATGGAATCTTCCTTGATATTGAAAGGATGAGAAAGTCCTCTGTGTGCCTTTCCTTCTTCCTGCATACAGTTCATACATCCTTGGAGTGTGGTTTCTGCATGGTGGTATAATGTTTTCTGTGGTCTTTTTACCACTTAAAGATGTAAGCAATCCAGGACTTACTACCATTAAGTGCAGGCATCATCTCTTATCTTTCACCGCAGTAGGGTCTATTTGTCTCATTGTCAGATGCTATGAATCTTGTCCTTTCAGTTCTTTCCATAATTGCTCCATAACACTTTCTGCAGTACATTCTCCCTGCTGCCCTCAAAGATGGGATGCAGGGCACTACCTGTATCTGTCACACAGCAGACATTTACTGCAGGGCAAATAATAGTTATTTTAGCTTCAAGATTGTGAAATATTCTCAGTTTCACAGTCTACTGTAGCTAAATTTACTCCAGTGACTTTCCTTAATTGGTTTGGTAGCATGTCAGCAGCTGGCATATAATAATATGAACTAAAGAGCCTGCTAGCGTATATTACTGAATGCAGATTCTGATGTCTTCTATGAACTTTTCAGTTTAATTGTAGTCACAGTCACATATCCAACAAAGAAATCCAAAAGACCATTATTCCTGCATGCTGCCACAATGAAATTGTGGTGCCCTGTGTAGTAAAGGAGCATCCTTACCTCTATGCCTTGACAAGAGCATGGCAGAATTTCAGTTCTGGAATTTTGAAACTGTCAAGTGGTACTTAATACTACTTCTTGCCACATTCAACTAATTTTTGAAATGACCACCTAGAGATACAAAATTTTTTGTGGTTTTACATCTGCCATATTCAACAAATTAATCAAATTAGAGCGAAGTTCCTTCAAGTCACAGAAAAGGCTTTTCACAGTGTGAATACACATCTTTATATATTCTTCTCTGAGAATTGCTAAAGAATTCTTCATTGAAGTTGAAACTGGAAAACCTGAGGGTTGGAAAGACTTTCCTCTACCTCCTCCATGCTACCCAAGGCATTTAGGCTCTACCTACAAAGCCATGTCATGCAAATATCCATGTTTGTGCACATATTTTACTTACATACAGCAGTGACCTGGCTGGGAGAGCAGAACCAGTAAATCCACTTCACCTCTGCAAATGTGCTTTAGCCTGCAAATACACTGCTTCCTGTACCGAAGTTATCCCTACATTCCTGAAATACAAGGTAAAAGCTTTTGAAGGTTTCACCATGAGCTGTCCTCCAATTCTTGCTCTAGGCTTCTAAATATATTATCAGACTCTGACTTTGTAGTTATTTTCCCCCAAAAGTTCTTCATTTTAAGAGTGACACCTTAAAATCCATCTTGTAGGAAGACCACATGTAGTTGTGCTGTGTGGCATTGTAGTTGAAGTGGGATGATAGTTCTTAGTGTTTAATCTTTTGTTATAGGAGAAAACTGTCAATTTGTTTGGCATATCTTTGTTTCCCCCTGTCTCAGCTTACTTCATAGATATTTGACAGCAATCTCTTCTTGAAGCAGTTACAGATATCTCTGGTGTCAGCTTTTCAGTCCCAGTAAGCATGGCCTCTGATTAGCTTGCACAACAAAGTCATTGTGTTGACACAGAGGTAGGGACATGGCTAAACCTTCTCTATTCTTCAGAATGTTGATGAAAATGTGTGAGTGACTCGGATCTCAGTGAACAAAGGCACTTAAGTGCTTGTATAAATACTCAACCACAGCAGGACTGCAAACTGTAGTCTCAAGGGAAA
>NW_009598750.1:0-3510 GCF_000690535.1 Cariama cristata
TTCTGGACTGTCAAGCTGGAAATTTCTCAGATAATTTTACTTCTGTATTAAGAAGATAAAAATATAGAAACTAAGCAATGTTGTGATAAATTCCTGGGCCACCTTATTCAGGTCTTGTCATATTTGCAGTGTAGCATGCAATGATTTTTATTTTTCAGATTTACTGCATTGGAGTAAAGTTCTTCACTGAATGAGTAGGTTTGGGTTTTTTTAAGATCATCTTTGCTCTGTTTTCAAGATCACACATTTTTATAGTGTGTATTATTAGGAGGTCGGGTTTTTTTTCTGTTGAATGTTAGACCTTGGTCTAGACTCACCATGTGTTAGCTTCTACCTCTTGAGTGTTCCAGTTTTTTCTAACTTTTATTGCACCCCTACGTGGAGGAATAATAATGTATGAATATACACTTCTATAAAATACTAAATTGTCTTTGATTACTCTTTTCATTTTAAATGTCCTGTGTTTAGCTCAATCAATTTCTTAGAAAATGGAAGAAGGCAATGATGTTTGAGAACCTTGTTGTTCTTACTATGACAGTTAATAATGGTCACAAATTTGTGTTTTTCATGTTATCAGTCAAGATGGTGGGCTGTTCAGGATACAGTTTGTCATCTATTTGCTCTTTGTGTATTTTTTTTCATGCGTCTTAGGATCCTTTTTCTGGATGTCATTAAGACCATTGTGATCTGCTGTAATGTAGTTTTACAGTATCTTTTACAACTAATATGTGCATATGTGTGTAAAAGAAATTATTAGTTTCCTGTCTCAATCATAGTCAATAAGCTTCTGTAGGTCAAGCAAATGACTGCACAAGCATATACACACAATCGCTAACTGTGCATGTACGTAAGTAATGCATGTGGCTATGCTAGTATTTCACTGCAACTAATAATTATAACCAACTCCAATGTCTAAGAAAAGCAAGTAATATATGTGAATCATTATCAATTTTGATCACAACCTTGCTGCTACTGCAGCTGTTATTTCAGCCATTCCCTATGAATGGCTAAGAGCACTGGCCACATGCAAAATCTGTTTAAATCGTTCATTATAATTCTGATGTGCCCTTCTAAAGGCTTATTGCTGACTGTGCTTGAAGATGATGCCAGGAATTTTAAAACAGCTTATTCTAATTTTGTCTGTATCTCTGAAATATTTCAGCTATGTTCCTTTTTCTTCAACTTCTTCACGAGACAAGTATAGTTTGGTATGATACACTGGCTGTGGACTAAGGGCCAGATTTTTTTCTCATGGTGGTTTATAGACTGACAGTTCTAGCCCTAGAAACAGAGTTCTGAGAGCACGGTATAATAGACAAATGTATAGTATTTTAATCTACAAAAAGTATCGGGGGGGAGGGATAAAACCAGTAAAGTGTATGTGTAGTTAAGATTGAATAAAATTATTGAATGGGTAGGGGAAAATCGTGAAAAGAATAGATCTCTAGAAAGAAGAGGAAGTAACACAGATAACATTTGGTGTTTTTCCTAGCAAAATTCCTCTAAACTACTTTTATGTAGTACATGTAAAATGTGCAGTCTAGGTTCCAAGGATGAAGGAGTACTATATTTTATTCAGAGAATAACAAACTAGTAGCATTGAACAGTGAACATCTTCAAACTGCCCATTTGGGAATGCGTCATCCTGGCGTTTGACTGGTACACCTAGGAATACAGTAAGAGTTCACTCTGAGTTTATCTGGCTCTAAGAGAATGAGAGTAAAATTATATATATTTTTACAGGACCAGCTCTCACTGCTAGTTGTGATCTACCTTTCCTTATGTTTATTTCAAGATTGCTTCTCTTGTATTTGCCCACTGTTTACTAGCTGACTGCTTAGCTGTCATAACTGTAAAGTCTTGAAAGGGTGTTATGCATAACAATCGTTATGTAGATTGATTAAGACTTGTAGCTTTCTGTGGAAATTCTAGGAATTCTTTTAATTGTTTTCAAATACTTTTCCTTAATAAAGTTGTTTCCTCTTTTGTTTCTGGTATGTTTCTACTTCTGAAATGGGATGGAATACCACAGAGCCAGCTGCCAAAAACTAAGGGCCAGATAACTCTCATGAAGCTGGATTTTTTTTTTATTTTTTATTTTTCCCAATCCCAGTGGTTAAAGCATTTAGGGAAACTTGCAGAAGTATCTTTGGTGTCTTCCCTGCCCTTGCCCCCTTTGTAACTTTAAACCTTTTGGAGTTTAATCAGTATAGCCCACATATTTCTTAGGTTTCTGGTCTAAGTTCAAGTCAAGAAGATATGAGGGGTTGTTTTGGAAACAAGCAAGTAGACCATCTGAGTTGAACAGTGAAAAAGCAGGGAATCTGTGTTGTAATAGAGAGACAGAATTAAAAGAACTACTGACCACTGTTCTAAAGAGCCTATGCAAGAAGGGAGAAATGGCACGATTTCAACATGGAGAACTATGAAGTATATTTCAGTTCTGAGTATGTTCTAGCTTTGACTTAGAAGGCTATAATGTAAAAGTAATACTTTTTGAAATGAATTTAGAGGATAGGTGTGCTTTTTTGCAGCTTTTTGATAAATAACTGAATTTAGTGGTCAAAAAGCAAGAAATCAGTAGTGATGTTTTGTAGATCGTTCTATTGTATTTCAGTACTGACCTGGAATAACCTACTTTTCTATTGCTGGTCTTTTGTGATTGGAAAGGGCCAATGAGACAGAACTGTGCCAAATTAATAGGTTTTGGGTAGATGATATTTTTCAGCGGGAAAAAGAAAACCAGAACACAGCTTTATAGTAAGATCTAGCACTTACTGCCACAGGTGGAAAATATGCACCTGTTCCTTGTTAGTCAGTCAGTGCTCTGCCTTGTCTTCTGCACTACCTGAATTAATTACTACTGCTAAGGCACACTTTCTCATTTCATCTTATGATTACTCCTTCATAAGTCTGGTGTCTAATTCAGCTTTTGACATAAATATAATGGCAGAGGTCCAATGTTCAATTAAGATGTATGCCGTGTTAACTATAGGTTGAATTCTATGTTTTGAGATGCCTTGGCTGCTCTGGCTAAATTCCAATCACCACAGCTGTTTGGTGACACTCTCCTTTGCCTTTAAACCTTTGCTAAGCCTTTCTTAATTTCAAGCACAGTTTTGCTATTGTGGTTGAAGAGGGGCAGAACACACCCCTGGCACTGTAGATCCTCGTGTCTTTTTCAGTGTCTGTGTCACTGTCTCCCTAAGTGCTGTAACACAAAATGATGGAGACTTGACTGCATTTTACAGATGTGACTTAGTAACTGCACATACAGGAAGGATACATGCCTAAAAGAGGGGAAGAACTTGGCAACTTCTGTTACTGTCTCAAATTCCTCAATATGATTATCACTATTGGATCTTATTGGTAAAGTAACCTGAGATTCTTTTGCTGTTCTGATTGTTGCTAAGATTAAGTCTTGCTGAACTTCAAAATAATAGGAAGGTGGAGATAGAGTTTTTGTTAACGCTTAATCTTTTTTTATTTTTCCTGGTTTTTTTGAACATT
>NW_009598750.1:3536-11779 GCF_000690535.1 Cariama cristata
TCCTGCTGGTCCTTATTTTCAGCAAGATGGGACTTCAGTTTCCTAAATGTCTTATATGGGAACTCTTCACTAGTTGGAAATTTAAGAAGTCAAATTTTAACGCTATAGAGATGTACTGAAGTTTGAGTTCAGATTTACAATAAACCAATGTGGTGGTATAACACATTACATATACCGCTGACACTTGGATAGGTCCTTGTACTTTAGCATAGATTGTAGTTAAAATTCATTAAGTTTCATTTCTATCTTTTTAAATGAAGTGCTGCTTTTCAGAAGATTGTGTGCTAAGTCCTTGATTTTTTTTTTTGTCTTTTACTATTTACCTTTTATTCTAATGAAGTGATGAGAAATCTCAACTGAAGATATCATAACTAGTCAAATGAATCCAAATTGTATGTGGGCATGCATAAAATGGGGAAGTCAATTTTCCTGAGGATTGGCAACTGTAGGCTCTGCTGTCAACATTTTTGTGTGATGTTACTTAAAAAAAAGAAAAACAACAACCAAACACCTATTCTAAGCTTTTATATAATTGATGGTTTCCCAAATAAATTTTTAGGTGTACATAATGGAACAAAGAATTGGATCAAACTTAAGCAAAATACTGAGGTGGGTTTTAGTTTCTTGTGCGATCCATAACTACTCATGTAAAAACAATTATAGTTTAAGTATGCACACTTTCCTGTCTGAAATGCAGAAATCAACAGAGGAAAGTGAGTTTTCAACTGAATAAGGAATGATATATTAAAATATGTAGATAAGTCTTCTGGATAGTTCATAAATTCCAAATTTGGTGAGGATTATTTTCAATGGAATAAAAGTCAGACATGAAGTGTTCCTTATTTCCTTCAGAACTATCTCAATCAAGGCAACTTTTGACATGGGAAAATACGTGCCTTTGAAACTAATGTAAATCGTATATCAACACACTTATAAACTCAAGCTTTTCCACTGTGCCCTGAAACATTTGGGTACATTAGTTGTTTGTCTGGGTTAGAGAACTGTATTTTTTTCTCTATTAAAATCTTCCAATGCTTAACTCCGTACTTACTGTTAAACCTTTTAATGAGGGATGAATGAATCATTTCAACTCTGTCACATTTTTGTTGTATGTTTCGGGTTCAAGCTTCTTTTTATCATTCTTTAAAATATTCTTTCTTTATCTGTTGGAATTCCTGATATAAAGTACTTCATGTAGGAAGTTGAGATATTGTATGGGTTTAGACCTACATGAAGTCCTTAAAATCTAGTTTTTTGTTACATATCTAATAGTCATTGTTATTTCTTTTCCAGTGATGAGTTAGCACTGGGTAAGTGGATGGAAAGTGTTTTTCTTTCCCTCCCTTCCTTCATTCTTTGGATATTGAAAAAACATGTTGTATGACCACAGCATGTGTCTTCACGTAACTTCCAGTACTATGTTCAACCATGTGAAACCAAAAACAGCTTACAAAATGTTTTTTATTTCTGTAACATAAGTGTTCAAAACATCATGATACGCATGCCAAAAAGGCCCTGTGTGACTGCGCTAGCACTGAGATGATTCTAAGTGAATCTGCTTCCTAGAAGTATTCTCTGACTGTGCTGTTTTCTGGTAGATTATTATTTCCAGTCGGGTCAACCACAGACCTTCTCAGGTAGAAAATGCAGGGTTCCAATATTACACTTTAATGATTGGATACTACTGGGTGGAAGAATTATCTAATAAAATGCAATTGTGTCTATTGTGCTTTAACATCTATCAAAAATGCTTCATTTTGTACTTGTGTGTAACTTATATCCATTACATGCTTTTTTTTTTGCCTAAAAGTTGCTATGAAACTTCTGAGAATAATTTTACTTTGATTTTTTTTCTTCTTCCTTTAACTTAATCGCTTAGACATAGGTCTGAAATTTCAAAAGCTGCCTAAGCATTCTGAATGCCCAATTTCCATTAATTTTAAATTGCTTAAGCAGCTTTGAAAAACTTAGCATAAAGGCAAAGTCACCCTAGGGTGACATTCCAACTCTGCTGAAGTTGATAATAAAATCTACAATGACTCAAGTGGGACTAGGGAGTTTGCCTTAGGTGGTGGTGGGGATAAGGCTCTGAACGAGTCAAAAGTCCATTCATTTGACACAAACACTGAAGCACATTCTTAATGTTAAGGGAGAGAACATCTGCTCATTTTAATGAGGGCTAATCTCATGCTTAAAGGTAAATACTGCTTTCACAGAATGAGAGACTGAGGTAAAGTCAGTTTTGGTCTCATGGTGGGAAAATACGCCTAGATAGTCAAGAGGTATAGTGCTGAAATTACATGAAGTAGAGGATGTGAAATTCCTCTTCTTTAAATATGCCTTTTTTTAAAAAAAAAAACTCTGAACATAGTTTTTAGGAGGAAAGATCAAATCATCTCAGAAGTAGACATCTGTCTGAAGCTAGGTGTAGGTAGTAGGTGTGGATAGCAAAACCATTTACAATACAACCTTTCAGAGAGAAAACCCCATGAAAATGCAAAGGTGATTTAATAGGGAATGTTTTTTCAGTTGAAAGTATTTTGGTTTACACAAGTGCATTCCTGTTAAAAAAAGTTCAAGGCATAACAGAAGCCACTTTTGAAGGGAAGTAAACTATATACATAAATGTCACTTTTTATAAACTCCAGTATTGTTGAGTAGCAATTTCTGACAAGTATACATATGCTTTCTTAATGTGTCTTCACTAGACCTAAGGCCATCGAATTTCATGGTCTTCTGAAGCATTAAATAGCAAAATCCTTTATTGGATTTCTCCTCTTAAGGGACAACTATTTATTTGGAATGTGTGTATGTAATGATAGAGTTCTTTTTTTATGTTAAATATTTTTTGTCTTGCATAGCTCAAGATCATTGAAAAGCTGAACAGAAATAATGTTAACCTATACTTCAACTTTTATGAGTTTTCTGGATCTGTTTTCAATGTCTTGATATTTTTAAGAAATAATATTAAACACCACCACCACCCGCCAAGATAACATTAATAAAACCCAAAAAGATCACACGTGCAAAATGAAACCTTCAGTTGCTAGGCTTATTGAATCATAATTCTGTGTCTGTAAAGTGCAAGAAAAGAAAGATAATGGTCAAACTACCCATTACTAATCTGAGGAAAAAAGTCTAGAATGACAACATGACTAATGAAGGTGCTAGTCTAAAAAGATCACAGCCTCAGACCATTTCATTCACACTTTACCTTCGGTTTGCTCTATACCTACTGCAAAATTCTTTGAAAAAGCAACCCTTCCGTATTCCTAATTTCTGTGATATATCTTTATATGTATTAGGATATAATATCAGTGTTTCCATGTACCTACATCTTTATGTTTGTAACTTTTAGAGCCTGATTCCTCTGCCACACCACCTCTATAATTTATAACAGTTCTACATCAAACAGCAATCTGATTACTAAACAAAGGCATTTCTCTACCAGTTTTCTTGGTTTTAATATTTTTGTAATTAATAGTAGTGATTAGTTGAATAGTTTGGTTTAGTATATGGGCCTGGTTAGAAATTTAAAAGGTGCATTGGGAGAAGTAGTTCAGTTTCATTTAGAAGTAAATTAAAAGTATTGTTAAAAAAAAAAATAAAAGCCAATTATCTATGTTAAAGAAACCCATCTTCAAAAATTATTTGTTTTTATTGAATTGGAAGGCTGATTAAAATGAGGAAATAATTCAAGTGCTATAGCCTTTGACTTTTAAATTAAATCAATGAAACCTGAACGTGTTTTCATGCTTACATACTTTCATGATTTAGAGCCAAAAATGATGTAGAATACTTCTTTTGTAAGCACCTGCTAGGAAAGTTTTAGCTCAAATCTTCTAGTTAAAGTTGTCAATATCTATTTTGTTTCAGCTTGCAGTTTGAAGATGGAATTGTTGCTTGAAACTTTTTCCAGATAAATGTGAGATATTAAGACTACATGAACAGTACTGAAATTGTGAGGCACAATGTTGAAAATAACCGAGTTTCGGGTTTGAGGAGTTTTCTCCCTTCCTGGGGTTTTTCCTCCATGCTTTTTATTTTAGTTTATTTTTATGGACTGTCAGTAAAATACATGGGAATGGCCAATTTTCAAGTGAATGAGATGTGGGTAGGAGCACTCCAGCCTACAGATCTTGGTTTCATCTGCATCAGTTTTATGGCTGTCAAATTTATTCCTTTTTCTACAACAAAATAGAAACCAGGTGCTTTAGAGTTTTGTGTAATTATACACAGAATATCAATCCTGGATATAATTTTGGCTCCACAAGCATGAAGTCCATACACCTTTGACTTCTAGGAGTGTAGATTTCATTCTGGTACCTGCTTGTAAACTAGGACATGATTTGGTTTTGTTTGGGTTGTGTTTGGGGTTTTTTTTGTCCGTAATTCTAGTAACAAAATAGTTTTCTGACTTTTAAGTCTTCAGTTTATCACAGAAGAAATTTTCTCTTGACCTTCTTCCTCAGTTTAGCTTATGAATGAGGATGTTATGGAGGAATAGAAAGAATAAAAGTTTTTTTAAATGATGGCCATCTAATTTTATATTGAACAGTTTTAGAATTTAATGCAGCCTGAATACAGTTGAAGTTCAGATAGCTATTTGAAATTTGATGGATCAAGACTGAAGGACAATGTATTTCTTCATGACACTAGCAATGTTGTTAGTTTGCGTGCCAAATACTACTTAAATTTCTTACTAATTGTTTTAATAATTAAAGCTGAAATGTAATATAATAATTACAAGTAAGTGTATGCGGTGACTTCATCTTTGTATTTTAGGATTCAACAGAGCATTTAATCTTATTGGATTTCTTGCAAATCTATTATTACTTCTGAATGCAATGATGAATCTTTGAACATGTTTCCTGCTGTGGAATTAAAGTTCAGTCAATACCTTATAATGAATCTACTATCTAACAAATACCTTAAAAATGCAACAACATCTTGAATTTCTTTATTAGAAAACAATAAGTGTGCATTTAATTCTTAATGAAGTTAAATGTATGACCAAATGGAATGTTTATATGTTTCATGCCGATTTAAACATAGTCATTCCCATGGTTCTACATGTGTTTTGCACTGAATTTTAAATATTTCAAGATTATGTTGATGGTGAATTTGAGCACTGTTGCTGAGGATACTTAGAAGTGATCTCAAATTACTAAATCAGAGACTTAAACCAAGGTTCTGACTACATCGTGTAATAACTTTATCTGTCTTCCTCAAACTGAATCTTAACTTTGTCTTTAGATTAAGTAATGCTTACCTCTGCCCTCTTTCTGGCACATGCCTTTGGTTTACCTAAAGTTTTGTGACAGAAACCTGGAAAGACAAAGTTTCTTGCATGAGAAGGTAGATGTTAATCTTGGTTCATAGGAGAAAACATAGTACATATTGGATGCCATTATCCCATTTCAAGAGTACAGTGACAAACACGCAGAAATTAGAGTAGTGGGCTACTCTTCCAGCTTATGGAATATATCATGTAACCCAATGATAGTTCTTTCCCACCTTTAAGTGTTAAACCCTTTAGAGAGGAGCTGTGGACTTGAGATAAAGACACAGTGATTCCCATCTCACGAGTAGCCTTTGTTCTAAATGTAACTTCTACTTAAAAATGAACAACACTTACAACTCTTTGCTGCTTGAGACTGTAAGCTGTCTGGGGGAAAAAAAAGACCTCACTTCGCCAAACATTTGTCAGTGCTTAAAAGGCTGAGGTTGTAATTTGGCAGTGTAACATCTCCCTAATTGGAGTAAGTGAGCTTAGAGGGAAAGACTCGCTGCATAACAAGGCTAGATCTCTTTTGTTGTAGAAATTGATGTTGTGTTAACAAAACTTACCTTCCTACTTAATGTAAACCAGCACGTTTTGATACAGTTTCTCTTGCTGTTCTAGATCCTCCCTCCTAGGACAGTTAGAAGTCACCTTCCAATTTCCAGTCTCAATTTACTACTTTCCAGTTCCTACATGCTTTTTCCACTTCTTAAATTTTATTTTTCTAAGGAATTTAAAGAGGCCAAATCTTCCAGTTTTTAATTTACTTTTTTGAAATCTTTTAGGCGTCTGTTGTAACATATCTGTATTTCTTTTATTATCTAATAACCTCTTTGGATAAGTTTCAAACTTGACACACAGCCTTTTTCAGAGCTCTTGCTACTCTTTGTTTAATAATGCTTCTTTGTGATACGTATACTTGACCCTGTTCCAAGAATTTTACTAACAAAATTTAGTTTTCCATAGTAGTTATCTAGAAAGATAACCTGCCAAACTAGTTAAAAACAAAACCCAGAAGCTTATTCCTTTAGATCTGAGACCAAACAGTTGTTTTTCCTCTGCTTCATGATTAGTATAGGTAACCTGGATTTCTTTTGCACTCCTTGTGTGATGATTTAATTATTATCTTGGTAAATGTTTTATAGCATGTGATTTTTGAAATTTAACTACACAAATGTTTCATTAGCCTTGTGCTTTCATATCAGATGTTGACTGGTTCTGCCCCCTCTGAGAAGTGCTTCCTGCGATACGTTTTTAGATTTGGTTTTTCTTTACAGTGATTGACATACTAGATTATTCTGCTTGTGATGTGTACAAGATGTGCCCAATACCAGCAAATTAAAGAGTTTGCTATCTAAATACTTTGTGTCCTGCTAAGAATCTGTTCAGATAGGGTGTTCATAAGAATAGACTTAGGTTCTTTTGGAAATCTGTAACTAAGTATTTTTGGATGGAGACCAGTAGGCTTTTGGGGTGTTTGGATGTGATGGAGATAAGGAGATGCAAGAGAGAAGGAACAAGGGGCAGCAAGCTGCGTATAAGGTGTTGGAAGGCTGATGGAAGATGATAAAAATGGAGAGAAGGAAGTAGACAATGGAATTTAAGAAATGGGAAGAAAAGCAAAAATGGTGCATAGGGGAAAAATTACTAGAAATGCTCAATGTGAAGATAGTCCAGCATTGTCTGTCTTCTTGACTTTAAAGTGTTTAGGACTACTGTTCCTAGTGTAGCATCTAAAAATATTTTTATACTTCCCCTCTCTTTTGTGTGTGTGTGTGTGTGTGCGCCAACTTATCTGGGAGAAACATGTAATACTGTTTTTTTCAGTGCTGTTTCTCTATTTTTTACCTGAGAAAAATTGCTTGTAAGTAGCCTAAAATGCTACTTAAAAAGTACAAGAATTAAAAATAGATCGAAAAAATGCAAAATCTCACTTCTGTGATCTGCAAGTCATTCAGAACATACACACAACCCCCGAACTTTGGAACAGAATAATTAGACCTGCTTGTTGGAAGTTTAAATCGAATTCAAATTATGCCATCCATCACATGTGCTGAAGGTTATGTTCCTCTATTGATGTGTATGAACAGCTTGCTTGATGACAGTCGTGTCCTGAACACAGTTGTTTTGTGGAGAATAGCTTCTGTCTAAGGGGGGAATATTTCTCTCTTTTTTATTTTTTTTTTTCCAAAATAGAGAGAAATAGTTCAATGTAATCAAGGCTTGCTATGTGGTTTGCTGTTTAGCTTTTTGCAGTGCATAAGTGGAAGTGTATGTTCTTTATACAACAGTCATTGTAGCTTAGAGAATTTAAAATTTATCTTTTGGTTTTGTACGTAAGCAAGAAGATATTTTTGTTAAAGTCTGTAGTATTTCCTTTTTTAAGCCTGTTTCTGTTCTGTAGAACAAATACATTATCAAGGAACAGCAGTATTGCGAACATGAAAAATTATTGCATGAACGTGTCTGTCTCATTGCTACTTCATGACACGGAAATACTTGTCCAGATTCCTTTCCAGTTCCTCCAATTTTTTTCAGAGCAGTAAAGGATAACTACTTTGACAACTAATTCCTTCATGTCTCTGCAGAACGCTTAGCAACAGATGTTGTGAAATTCCATGGTGTTGCATTAGGCTGCTAAGTTACAGTATGTCTGTAGAAAGGCAGCGATCTACTACAGCGAGCAGCTAATATCATAGCCTCACTGCTGTACAAAACCTTAAGCGTCTAAAAATGGACATATGCATTTTGGTGAATTGTGTAGACTTCCAAGCAGGGACCCATTTAACCTGTAAACGCACTTTCCTTGTAACTTAGTGTGACAAATTAATTGATAACGCGTGGTAAATGAAGAACCTCTTTGAGCTCGCTGAAACGAGACAGACGAGTTAAAATAATTTTATCATCTGCTAACGCAATACAATCGGAGCAGTTTGTGATAGTGAAGGCTCAACGATCC
>NW_009598751.1:0-2681 GCF_000690535.1 Cariama cristata
GGAAAAGTGAAAGAAGTAGCAACTAGAAAGAGTAATCAGCATGAATGAGAAGATAAGAACTGTGGAACACTGATAAAGAGTTCTGAATAATGCAGAAGTACAAATTATAAGGACACTTAACTGTTAAGTTGACTCTGTTGTTAGCTATTTGTTAAGTTAACTTTGTTAGCTGTTAACCAACTTGATAATGAAGTTGTTTGAAAAAAAACTCCTAACACTGCTTTAGATTAACTTTTTGAGTGAGTTGAACAATACCGTCAAGAAGGGATAGGATTTTTCAATAAATTTTGATTTTGAGAAAACCAGATGACACAGTCATAATGAAGGATGATTAAATGCTTTCTCTTTCAACAATATTTCGGAAACTTCAACAGCAGTGGCTATATTTAAACACAAAAAATCAGGATACTAAGATAATTTCATTCACATTCGTTTAAAGATCTTTATGATTATAAAAAATTCTGCAATTTTTTAAAATGGATTTTTAGTAACTTTTGAAACACTTAAGTAGAGTCAAGCAGAATGTTCTTTATTCCTGGTAGATGTCAAACCATGTAGTCCATTTCTGATGCTCAAATAAGATAGCCACAAGAATAACTGAAATAAGGAAAACATGCTATACAATGAAAAGATCCAGAAGATCAGTCATTTCAGTCAAATCAAACTCAACTGGTTAGTGTTTAAGGCTGAAGAGCTAAGTTTAGATGCTAGGCTGATCAAGCTAGGAGATAGCTTGTGTTGTCCTTGGATGCAAAAATATCACTTATTGGACATCAATGGTAGAAATAAGGTGCAGCTTTTCAACACTGAAATAATTTAATATTTGTCACAGCTTAATTATATGGAGAGTGTGTTCTCAGTCACTGGAAGCTTGCCAAATGTTTCAGACAGTTTCTGTGAAGATTTGTTTGGTTCAAAGAGATGAGAGAATTACTCATTTTTTTTTTTATTTTCTTCCCAGACCTACTTTTTTTCTTATGCCACCTTTCAAAATGTTTCTTCTCCTCTGTTTTTACTCTACAGAAGCAGCACCAGGTATGGCTATGCAGCAGTTCCAGTCCCAAACATCTCCATAGTTTTCAAGTCTCAAAGAGAACCAGGAATGGCAACATACTTCAGATCAGTTAGAAAAATAGAAAGGGAAGTGATAGGTTTGCAGTATCTGTTTGTAATTCAGCATCTTAGTCTGTTATGATCTAATTAGATTCACCTGCCTACCTGGCTTAGATTTAGTACATAAACTTACTTTCTCAAATATCCTAGTAACATGACCTCTCTCAAATTTTGAATGACAGAAACACTTGAAATTCATGATTTTATAAACATTCTTAAAAAAGAAAATACAGATGATCTCTTGAAATTTTGACTGAATTCTCAGCCAATGAAGAGTGTTAAAGTCCTTATAATTGTATTTTCCCTGTATTATTCAGTAGGCTTTTTAAAAGAAAGTGTAGGCTTTATGCAGTAGAGATTGCTGTGATTGCTACATAAAACACTACTGAAAAAATTAATATGTTAGTGGAAGTTGCTGCTCATGATGGCCAAATGAAGGGAGCATTGATAACTTTTAAATTGGCTCTTTGCCAGTTATCTGCCTGCCAGAATAAATCAGGTTAATACACAGGATAGATACGCCATGTCAGGAACAACATTTGTTGTGAAACACTGTGGAGAGAAGGACTTGCTAAAGGCAGTAGATCAACTCATGGCAGGGGTTTTAAGATCTAATGTAGCTATTTACTTTAACTGCCTTGTCCTCATGAGGACTTTTAATTAAATCTCTATTACTATCTACTTCTAATGGGGAAAAATGTCTTGTTTTTTTTCCCCAGAACTGTTTTTGGCAGCTTAAGTAGGTGATTTTCTTTTCCTTTGAATCCCCATGATTTATTTTCAGCTTGGATTGTTTCAGCTTTTTTTTTTCCTTGTAGGTGAACAACAGAGAAAATGACAGCTTGGAGTAGTTTTGATTTCTTTTTTTAAAACTCTTTTGCACAGCTAGTTCTACTTTTCTTTCATCTTATATCATATTTTATCATAAAAAATGTATTGTGGATTAAAATCTAAAATCACATGCCAAAACAAAATTAAGTGGTTTCTGTCTCCTGTATAGTTCATTGTCCTGCAATATGGTAGGTCTTATTGTAGAAGTAATTGTGCTCCTGTGAAATCTTTGGAAAAAAAATGGATTCAAGAAAGTGTTTTAAATAATTTCATATAAGTCATCCCTACGTCTTCACTTTTCCAAACAGCAAAAAGTTTATAAAAACTAGGACTTTTTTCTTTTTCAGGGTTTCTGGCTTCTTCTGAAAACTATTTTTGGGTGGAGGCATGAACGTAGATTATCAACATGGCACTTATCTTACAGTGTATACACAAAATCATCTGTCTATAACCTTTAAAAGAGTGTCCTAGTTTTGACTATAACAGGACCAATTTTCCTTTCAGTAGATTTTCTGTTGGTGAAGTTTCTACTAAGTAACTGCACTCTCTGAAGTTCACTACCTGTTTTTCAGACAGTATCTGCTTTTAGAATTGATAATGCTTGAAGTTTATAGTTGTTACTAAGGTAACAGCAGGACTGGTATGCAGAAAGACCCATGTTTATACTTTTTCCTGTGGGAACCAAGGTCACTGTTGGCTCTCTTATGGTCCACAAGTGAAAAGGCGTAAAAGTGTCA
>NW_009598751.1:2712-3077 GCF_000690535.1 Cariama cristata
GAAAGAGTGGACAGGACAGGTGACAAAATACTGACCAACGAAGTATTCCATCCCATCTACATCATAGTCAGTATAGAGCTAAGGAATCACGGAAGTCGGACCTTCTTTCACGACTAGCATCGCTGTAGGACCCTGCTTGTTCTGCATCTGATCCCAATCCATGTACTCCTGAATCCGATCCCTGTCTACTGCTGAGCCCAGTCCAGGACATCCAGATACCTGCCCTGCTGTGTCAGTGGTGCAAGCCAACACAGCATGCAATTCCCTGAACATCATTGGGAATTCAATATTGGTTTTGTTTGGTTTTTTTTTTTTTCGTTTTTTTTTTTTTACAATTTCTATTATTAATATTAATATTATTATAC
>NW_009598752.1:0-18037 GCF_000690535.1 Cariama cristata
CGGGGGAAGGCACCCCAGTTCTCCACCAAACACTTACACCACTTGTATCAACATGTCTTTAAAAAGCAGTAGCAGAGGTGCCAGAGTTGCTGTAATCAGAGTAGCTACTTAAAAGAAAAAAAAAATCTAAAAAATCTGGAAATTAAATACATTTTCTACTCTTAAAAAAAAAAAAAAAAAGAGATGATACCTACTCTATAACTATCACTTAGTTCATGATATTTCAGCAAAGAATAAGGAAGGTTTCATTTGTTCTTCCCAGCATGGTTTGTCAGTAGTCATCTTTTCTTCCTCTACACACTGAAAAAAAAAAAAACCCTCATAACTACAGCTGCACTCCATGGAAAAGCTGTATATGCTTATGCATATTTTTTCCAGGACTGCCAATTAGCCTGCAGTCCTTTCAGTGGTAAGGAATGTTTACATGCTTTTCTCCAAGTATTACAGCTGTTATTTTGGACTTCAGTGCCATAAATGAATGTATCAGCTCACAAGACAGACCAGAGTTATGAAACAGCAGCTGTGAAAACAATGTAATTAAGGACACAGTTTCAGAAGTACTCTGTTACAAGCTGTTTATTAGAACTTCACTTTGACAATAAATAAGGTATTTCCCAAGCAATCAAAATGTAATTATTTAGAAAGTTAAACAACTGAGGTTTTCACAATGCATTCTTTCTTATATACAAGATTTACTGTATTTTAAACACCAGTTCATCTGGAGCTGTACAACAGGAGGATGTCCATTTTCCAAATTCACACAACAGGAGACTGTTAAGTCTTATCTTTAATCTGGAAGTTGTGTGTGTAAAAATAATCCAAGACCCTATCAGCTTCAGGCTGAATAGTCCGACTGTTACGAATGAATCTCTCTGTTCATTAGACTAGCTGCTGAATTCAAATTTGGATGTACGGCTTACCCAGGAGAAATAGTGCCTTTTAGATTTATGGTTTTAGAGAACTAGTAAGCCGCTCAATTCCAACAGTACAACGTAACCATTTGTAGTTTACTGTGCTACTGCACACCCTATTCTGCCCTCAACACCAGTGGCACAGAACAAACTTCTGTAAAAGATGATAATTTTCAATGTTGTAAATCTCTAATAGTAAGTACAAAACTTTGCACTTCAACTTACTGTTAATTACGAAAATGTCTTTTGGTTTTGGTCAAATGAATTAGCATTTCTTCACTTAAATACTCAAGACATTTAACATGCCTTAATAATACTTTTAAGAGCTTGACATTCAAAGTTAACTTCAAAAGAATGTTCCTGATAAATAAAGCACCAAGTTTTCCCCATATGTTTATTCCTTGAAGAAAGTCTACAAAAGACTAGTTTGTGGGTTTGTGGGGTTTTTTTTTTTTGTTTGGTTGGGTTTTTTTGTTTGTTTTGTTTTAAACATTAGTTCTGCTAAGCGTTGCAATTTCAAAATAAAATTTAATTCTTATGGTTTGATCAAAGCCGTGTTTCCAAAGTAAGCTTTAGGTATTCTGTGCAACATCCCATTTTCTTTAAGTGCAGAGGTACAGGTCTCAAAGTTACGCAGCTGCAATCGAGTTATCATCCGCTTGACGACCCTGAGGCTTTAAGAAAATAAAGACAGAGAATTAAAAAAAAAAAACCACAAACAACCAAAACCAACAACCAAAAATGCAAAAGATCAAGGCTGTTATGAAGCCCACTTTGCAACACATTGTGTTGATCAATGTAGCTCTAGTACACAGGTGCAGCTTAAGCCTATCCTTACTTCTAAGGGTTTCCAGTAGTAGCACAAACACAGAGGACATCCAACTGAAATTTCCGTTCGGCCCACTGAGTACTTGGTAGAGACCTCAGCTCCTTAACTGCTCTGTTAAATGCCAAGGTCATCTCCGTACACGTTTGGACAGCTTTGCACAAGACCTGGCTGATCAGAGTTCCCACTATTACCGCAGTATAAAAAGCTGATAATTATCAATGCATAAAACGGGAATGAGATTGACAGTTTCTTGGAAGAATCTAAAGCAGAATCACTAGAGACAGGAGAAAGTAAGGAGAAAGTTCTAAAGAAGAAAAGGCACCCTTACAATAAGGTTTAAGGTCCTGACAACTCCAAAGCAAAAACAAAGAATTCTGAAGCCTGACAGGTTCCACCGGAGCGTTGAGAACACCACACTTTTGAGGAAAAGAGTCTTCTGTATTGACTTAGGATGACAACTTGACAACCAGTTTAGAAGAGCCACTGACTGACAGCATATGCAATAAGTAAGTTCTGCCTATCTCTTTCGGCTAAAACAAAATTGAAAGAACACCAGGCCTGTTTCCTGGAAACAGGATTACAGATGTCTGAACAAGTCCGACTCCAGTTATATAAACAAACTCTTCAGGCTCCTTGCTTGCTGAGAGTCTGACTAAAGTGAAAACAATATTCTGGAGATAGCAGCAGTGGAATAAGAAAGCATTGTTTTGGGTAACTGGATTTAAATGATTCTTAAAAAAGTCAAAAGAAGCCTGTGATCTATTTTTCATTACATGATCGAATTGTCTTCAGAGTTGTACCACTTAAAAAAAAAATCTAGACTCAGTGATTCACTGAGAGGATGTGTTTTGAGAAGTTATTTAGGGAGGCATGGGATGCTACAGTGTTTCTGAACCTAGTCATATGGGTTGCTCAAATACTTCTTTTTTTCCAGAAGTGCTACAAATTATGGTATTAAAGTATTTCATTATATTTAGCTCACTCCATTGTACTCAAAATGCAGACAACCTTAAAACTTATCTTAGAGAGTAAGACATGGAGTAACAGGGACAGGCTAAGCACATTCAGCTAGTTCATCTAATTGTAACCAAATACCTGTTGCACTTAAACAGATTTCTTAAAGATTTTGGTTGATGACACCAACGCACAACACAAGACTTTTCAAAGAAAATAACTCTGTTACAAGCTGGCCATTTTAGTTGGCTTAGAAACACTCAGCTTCCAACAGAGCTGGGGTGGTAGTCCCCAAAAACTGAGCAGCCCCACAGGGAGCCTTTAAACACAAGGCACTTCTCAGAGTCTTACCTTTACAAAAATATGTGTCGGTATGAATCGTCTGAGCAACTGATTAGTGAAGTTTGGGAATCGCAGCAAGTTAACATGAAGAGATGGTAACTGTTGATACCCAGCCATCAGAGGGTAGAAGTTATATAACATTTCCTGCTGTGTGCCAGGAAGGATTCTTAATCGGATCTTAAAAAAGAAAAGAAAAAAGCCACAAACATAGGTAAGTTCTGTGACCAAAAGCAGTCCTCTGTTTACTTTCTATTTATACAGTGTTTACTTTCTGAAGATGGAAAGAATGCAGCCACTCTTCTGTTCCAGTTAAACTATCACTTCTATACTGAAACACCATGTTACCCATAAACAACACGACAAACGGCTCCTAGTCAGGCTTCTATTTAGCCCTTCTTTAAATGGAGTCTGCATCCACGTGTTCTTCCAGACAGAATTTACAGTACTTCAAACAACTAAAACCCAATGAGTTTGTCCTCGCTGCACATCAGTGTAAGTCTAATCAATGTATTCTTCACTACCAGATAAGCCCGCAGGATCGGTAGATGTGACAATTCTGTACCTGTTTAAGGCCAGAGAACATGAAGGCATCACTGGGTTCCACTGACACCTCCACATCCTGGACTAAGTTGGTCTTATTTTGCAGGTGATATCTGACAGGTAGGGATTCTCGGACTCGACCAAATGATGGCAGATCTTTGGAAAGAAAGTAAGTAATCTCAAATACAAAATACATTTTAAAGTTCCATACATAAAAAATAAGTCTATTGGCAAGAGCAGTGAAAAGTTTGGAGAAAAAAAAAAAAGAAAAAAGAGATACAGTAACTAGGCATCTAAAGCATTTCTGAAAAGATTTTTCAGCGAAAGACTAAAGAACAGAACACAACTTCATTACAACTTTTCAGTAACACTCCTTCAATACCTAGTTACGAAACTGCTAACGCTGTCCAGGAATGCTAACTAGGAAGCCACTTTTGTTGCTGCTGGGTATTTTCAGCATACTAAAACCTTGTTGGATACTGCCACGAAACTCCTTCAAAGTTTAACTGGAAAGGATGGTGGAAGAATCTCAGTACAAATGAAACCGAACTGAAGGAAGCACAGGAATTCTGTGTGTTCAGCAAGCATTCCACTCCCCCTCTGCTCTCGTACAGGTGAAGTGCTAGAATAGGAACAGTTCACCTGCCCACAAGCAGCTCCAATTCTCCAGGCTGTTTCTTTCCTGGGATGCAATCAAGGCGTGGGTGGATGGAACAATTCTTGCCATAGGCGTCTAGAGAGATCTACTGGGAAGGCAGCATCAGCAGAGGTAACTCTGGCCTCTGTGCTGCCATGTAACACAAGTCAATTCATTGACAGCTTTTAAGAGAACTCATTTGTCTAACTACCTTCCAGCTTTTCCCTTGAATTGAAGGGGGAAAAGAGGGGCAAGGCTTGAGGCAGTCTAAGCAATGATACAGTTTCTTTCACCAGCTGCCTAAAATCTAGCACCAGTTTTCTGTCTTTTGCTAGAGTAAATGCAAGCTCTGGATGCTGCAAAACACTGGTAGTCCTAAAAATTCTAATCGGGACATATATGTTGCCAAATTAATATTACCTGCATTAACATGGAGTGGAATGCTCTCTACAATCACATGCGGTAGAGTGATGACCGTACTAACAACAGGTACACTTTCCACAGGTGAACTTCTGCAGAAAAAAAGTCAAACGCAGACCATGTTAAAAGTTATACAACATGAAGTATCAGGCAAGTACACCAGAAGAACACCACCTATATGTGACTAAACTAAAATTATAGCCATTTCAGTGGTGGAAAAAAAAACAAACAAATAAATCCTTATATTGGATTGTTTGAAGTGACTAAAAAAACCACCACAGCATGGAGATAAAATAGCAAGAGACAAGTAAGAAAACTAAAGACCTCCAAAACTACATAAAAGCAAACTAGAAGAAAGATATACCTCAACATATGCCTTTGAAAACTGAGTGAATACATAAACCCACAATCTAGGGTGGGCAAAAAAGTTAGTTTTCCCATTTTAAAAGTTTGTTTGTTTCTACTATCACAAAACTATTCCTTTGACTTGGCTTCTCGAGGGAAGTATTTAATGACTGGAGAAAACAGGGAGCAGAAAGTGACAAGGTAGCTTTGTAATTGACCTAAGATCTTACAAAGAAAGCAGCTTCATGGAATGTTAAAATCATAACCACATAATACTTATCTGTTAAGTGAAATATGTATTTAATCAAAAGTCTAACAAGCTAAGCAGTAATTAGTAAGGTCCAAAGTCTAGATAGTTCTTGCTACAGGAAGATCCAAAACCAAAGAAACAAACAAACAAAACCAACCCCAAACACCACAAAAAACCAAAGAACTCATCATCATCTCCCAAAAACCAAGCAACTTATTTCCTTTCCCCATCCAGGTCAAGAGATACCTACCTCTTCCAGGAAATGATATAACATCCAGTCGCCACTCCACTAGCATTAGTAACTGGAGGACATCGAAGGCAAAAGCACTCACTGGCACTCTCACCTGTCTGTAAAACAACTATCAGCAAGATTTTGTTTAAAATCAAAGCATGATTGTTACTGCAGAAGCCACCAAGTCTAAAAATCCAATGACACAAACACAAGCGTTCAGTCAGAAAGGCCTTTGAAGTGCTTTGCAAAGTATACCTACATAATATAGAAATTCAATAAAGATTGTGAAGTATTCCAATACATGAAAGGGCAATATATACAAATATATGACAGTTTACTTTTTGAACGGCATTATGAGGTCTCTCGTGTACACACAGAACAAGTCATTGCAAATTTAGAGTTCATACGCTTAAAAAAAAAAAGCAAAATAACGTCAATTCAAATACTACGCTTCTCCCACAGCAAACTCCAAGACAACAGCATAAGATATCTCATGTTTTAAAATTAAAATGAACATGGATATTTCTCCTTTCCCATCCAAACAGATGAGAGGCGGGGAAGAAAGGAAACAAGAAAAAACTACTGGTTTTGAGTTTTCACTCTTTTTTTCTTTTTTCTTCCACTTGAATGAACCAAAAAGTACCCTTCCACTTAGAGTGATCTCAAAAAAATGTACTAAGAAAATAGATGTTTCAGTCATTCAAAATTAACCATTTAAGTTTTATAGGGGTGGGGAAATCAACCAAAATGTGGACTGTTGAATAGCTGGTATCTGAGAGGGTTCATACCTCCTGGCAGTTAGCTCTTTAGGAGCATCAACCAGAAGCCATGAGGCACAACGTGCCAGAGCTGAAGATGAAATATCATAGTCTGAGGACTAAAGGACCTTGGAAATCATTGCTTTTTGCCAGGTAATCCTTGAATCTACAGAGCAACTAGATCCTTGCAAGCCCTTGATTACATGGGCGGGCAGCTGCCCCACAATCAGGCAGCCATCCAGACTGCCTCATTTTATTCCAAATTTTGGTAGAATATACACATTTTCACATCTCTGACAGCAAATGCAAAGAGGATGTTTCGTTGGAACATTTTGGATCTGCTCTACTGCTAAATACTCCATTTATTTGACTTTAAAGCTAACATAATGCACTTTTAAAGGCTGAGATCTGCAAGATAATTTTTTTTTTTTTTACATTGATGTAATACATTATTAAACTGTGCTGGTATTAAAAAAAAATGCTTACTTCTAACTGTTCTTTATAGCCTACCCTGTCTACCTTCACATTTTTCAGTTTCATGACTGCAACCATGGATATGGATCACTTTAGCTTTTGGATGCTGCCTCTATCATGTGGCAAAGTGTCTGCATTCCAGAAAGTATAGTAGCCCATAAACACTGGAAATAATAAGTATCTTTTCATATGGATATCTAAGAAGTTGTGTAACAGAAGCACTTTCAGGTCCTTTCCCTTACATCTGTTACATTTAGAATTTTGGTTACCATCTATCATTCAAGTCTATTTACTCGACCTAGTGAAGTAGAACTACATTTTGAAGCATACTGCTGTGTAAGTTGTGTTCTGGCAAGCAATTATAGTATTAAGCAGCTTTCTTCTATTTAGAGTTTGAGAAGCAAACGCTGTTTAAAATGTCCCCCTTTCTTACTCCCAACTTATGCAAAAAGTATTCCCCTGATAGAGAGCATAATCTAAGAAAACTTACCATTCTCTACATAAGATTCCAGTTGATCTACCGGGCTCATGGAAGTTGACAGCTGTAGCTGGCTGGTTACAATAGTGAGAGGCCAAGGAGAGGCACTCAGGATGTCTGTCATCAGTAAAAATGGTATATCTGCAAATACTCTGTCCAAGTGCTCCAACTGTCAAGAGAGACACAAGCTCTGGCTATTTCTAACTAAACAGAGCGCAACTATTGAAAGTGTTGTTGATATTTTGGAGTCACACCTTTTCAAACACGTACCTTTGTGGAGACAAATTTGACAGCAACATCAAAAGGAAATACTGTTTCTATGGTTACAGTTTCATCCTGTATAGGTAACAAAAGGGGTGGGAAGAAGAAGGGAAAAGTGTTATATTCAGTTTCAGACCTGGCTATTGATGTCAAAGATTACTAATGTAAAGTTACTTTTAATCAAGTCCTCCCTAGGGCACATATATTTTAGGATATTTAAGAATAAATATAGAAAACTTTTCTTCTGATTATACTTATGAAACTGCTCACTCTAAATTGGGTTACCATACTGCTGATTCAGCGTGTTTTTTCCTATCTACTAGAAAGGCTTCTAAGAGACTTGGAATTACATCCTTTAGATTGAGAATATTTCTTGCATTTCATGAATGTATCTCCAGCAATTGCTGTGTCTTTACATCCTACCCGGTGACACCTGCAGATGATTTCTTTCCCCTCAACGACAGTGTTGATTAAGTAAGAAACGTAAACCAGAAACATTCTTGCACCAACTGTTCCACAACGAATATATATCGGTTTTTCCAGCTGCAAAATAAAGGAGACAATATGAGCCAAACTATACCTAAATTACATTAATTAGGCCTAGAGCTGTCCAAAATTTGTTAATCATCTTACTTCGTCCAAGGGGGCAATATATATACCCAGTATACAGGGTATTATTTTGACCACAAAGAATCTCCTACAGTGCATGATCTTAACCACACAGTGAATGATTTTAATCAGAGTAGTACAGCTCCAGTTGCTTTGCTACTGACACTCATCTGTTACTTAACAGTACAAGAAAAGAAGTATTACTGTGTAATATATAATATACCCAACTTTTAATTTACTAGTCACAATTTGGTGCAACATCCGCATATTTGATCCTCTACCATGTTGAATCACACTTGTGACTATTATTATCTACTGTCCATTAGGCAGTGCATTTAATTAACAGGTGAGATTAGCCTCCTTATTTTATTTCTTATCTCCCAGCTGTATCATCAATCCCAAAATATACCTTATTCACAAATTCAGTCCAAAAGGGGATCTAGCTAAAGAAATACTAAACTACAAGTAAACAATAAGTAAAATATGCCATAAGTATTTCACTTATGGGTTCAGATATCTCAAAGTAAACATAGGTCCTTCTGCGAGAGTCTTTTATTAGTTGATCCCCATTTTCTTAAGTGTGATATAGAAAGAAGATTTTAAGGCTTCACCTTTTCCCCTGGTTGCAAGTCTCCTACAGGGATATCAGGAAGCAGTGCAGGAAAGGAGTCATCACATGCATCTGTTCCATGAAGAGTCACCTGAGTTTTCTGAGTCAGGTTGGCATCTTGTCCTAGAATTAAAAACAGTCTTCATATCCACACAGGTTTATGTCACTGAAGCATGAAAACAATAGCTAAAAATATTAAAATATTAATCTCAAAAAGCAATGCATGAGGAATTAACATTGTTCATTTGGTTGAGGCAATCTTTCAAAAGTATCAGCAGAGGGTAGATTTGACAACACCTTAAGTTTTCTAAGTTGGAGGGTTCACATCCCGCAAGGTTTTTGTTTCATCTATTTAGGCCAGAAAAAAAAAAATCTCAAAAATCAAAAATCATATCTAGATGTTCCCTACCATTTACAAAACACAATATGATTATGTGATCCAAGTTTTTCTTGGTACTCTATATGAAATAAAAAGGAAGTTTCACTGTTCTGTGATTCTTCTGTTTTCAAGAGCATGGCTTAACGATTTTACGTATTTTTAAAATTGTTCTTCCAAATCTGTGTCGAAAAAAACGTAAAAACAAATGTATAGATGTTAAATGACACCATTCTTCAGTCAGAGGTTGACTGGAATAATGGCATTACTGCAATCATGTGGATAACTTTCAAAGTAAAATAAGCCACATCTTGCCAAAGAGTTGCAACTGTGGAAAATATATCACCTTCCCTATAAATGAAATGTCAAATTTCAATTGTTCTTTTAATGTAATCAACAAGCCCACACTGACCTTGCATATTGCACATTAAGAATCAAGATCAAGCAGGGGGAAGAAAAAAAAAAAAAAAAAAATCAAGACCAACTATTAAACACTCCTTCAGGAGCCAAGCTCAAACATCCAATTAAATAAGTTTAAAGAACACTCCACTGACTTTAATGAACAGTGCAACTGTATAGGCAATGTGGTTCTATTTCACAGTACACAGCACATCTTGCATTCTATATGCTAGTGGCTTAAAAATATTTTTGCCTTTTAGGATAATTGCTACAAATAGGCGTACCAAGTATAACATTTGGACTTCACATATTGAAAACTGTCAGCAACAACTACATACAGCTAACCAGAACTTAGATGTATAATATTTGCATTTTTTCCTTTTCATTCAAAAAAATACTAAGTTCACCACCACTCCCCAAATTTCAGGTGGTTTAAAAATCAAACCACATAGTCCAGGGCAGGGAAAAAACTGGAGGTGAGCATGGGAGAAAACTCAAAAAGACTATACTTAAAAAACATATATCTAGCACTCTCTAATGCTTTCATCTCAGCGAGCAAAATACCTACTTCTTGGGAAAAAGAAAAATTTAGTTATGAGCAACTTAAATAAAAGATTAGGAAGGAATACAAGAGCTTCCATGTTCTCTTTCAAACTTGTAAAGACTTATCTTTTGAAAATACCCATGTAAACACCACTGACAAGCAGTGGTTAAGATAACCATAACTGAGTAAGTCTGTTAGCTCTTGTTCTTCGCACTAGTATCTCATCATTCCCAACCTTCACTTTGGTTTGGCTCCTAATTACTGCAGGAGAGCCATTTACTGTATTTCTCTGCATTGCACCAAGAACAGGCAATTAGGAGATGCTTAATTAAAAGAAAATAATCCCAAATACCTGGTTTTAAACCTGCTGTAAGTTTAACATCTTTGGCCACTGTCTCCTCATGTGACTGGACTGTCACAATCAAACAATACATTTCATTAGTCAGGGCAGGAGGTTCATGACGAAGCTGAACAGAAATGTTTGGCACTCTAGAAATAATCCTGTAAGAGAAAAGACTCAGTTATTGTATGTTTCTTAAATAAGAAGTCTTTAAGTCTAGTTTAAAGGACATGAAAACAGCCTATTGTTTACTACAGTTTTGACAAGCAGTGGCCTATTCAACCAGGAGATGCAAGATTCTTGAAAAGCAACACACGATGGGAACAACTCTATAAACAAACAGTTTGAAACCCCAGTAATAAGCATTAAAGGTTCAGTTGTTCTGCCAGGAAAGAAAAAAGCATCCCCATCAACAGCAATCAGATTTAATTCTTTTGAATACATCTAATAGTGACAGTCTATTTATTAATAATTATTTTCCAATATAGTTTCTTAGGGATTCTTTACAAAAGTTGTCACACAAAGAAGAGAACAACCACCGCTCCTAGTTTGCACAAAAATCTAGGAAAAGCCTGCCTAGCAAAGTCAGGTGAAGGGGAGAACTAAAACATGCTTGGTATGCTCAGTGATCAATGCAAGCTTTTTCTGTACTTCTAGCTATCCAGAGCCTCTAAAGTCCTAAAGAATTAAGATAGTACCTATCTTAGCCCCAAGTCAAACAAAGACATATTAAAAAGCTCATATTAAAGAAGTCCCCACAAGTCTTTCTTCTTCTTTTAGGCAGAGTGATCAGGACCTCAGAGGAGACTCACCACGATACATATGTATTTTCAAGCTTTTACTCACATAGTGCTTGCCTGAATAGTCAAACTGTCCCAGTGCACTTCATTGTCTGGGAGCTTCGGTCTTCGCCTAAAGGAACGTGCTGCCTGCAATGCTTCTTGAGATGAAGCAGCATCTCCACCTCCTCCGCGCCAGTTCAGAATCACACATCGGCCAGATTCACTTCCCAGGATCAAATCCACAGAGGTGATCTGATAGACACAAAATTTAAACATGTACTAACTACTTTGTCTTCAGATCACCTACTGTAAAAATATAGTTTTCCAACATCTACAGGCATCATAAAGATGTGCATCACCAAAAGGTTTCTGGCAGCTTTGGAGACTGAAGACACCTCACTACTCCAGCATTTCATTTAATGAAAGAGCAGTGGGAAAAGGATCCTTGCCTATGTGTGTGCAGTGTAGTATTTTGTAGTTCCCTGCCTTCCCATAGTGCTATACCACCCCCTCCCCCCCCTTTTTTTTTTTTTTTAGAGTATTGCACATATGAAAAAAAAATCACCCCCAAAAACCAAACTTGAAGTAATACTTAAGTTTTTCTGACAATTTTTGGCTTTGGCATTATCAATAAAGTTTTAACTTTCTTTTTTGGTACTTCGTTTCAAGAATCCAAACATATAGAACTGCAGTGACATTAGTAACTGGTGCCAGATTAGAGGCAGCTTTGTAGTTTCGAATTCTTCGTAAGCATTAGTAAGAAACATGTAAAACAAATGGACAAACCTCAATCTTCTTTCCTACATCTTCAGTTTTTGCAACAAATCTGAAAGTGAACTTCCTCGTTTTGCCAGGGACTAAGCACATTGTTCCTTGCGATGACTGTTCCAGAATATCACTTTTTTGATAGGCTTCTTCTACCACACAGTATTGGTTGTAATCCTACAATGGAGGAGTGAGGGAAAAAAGCTGACAAATCCAGTCTTAAGACATCTTTAGAGAGTAACAGTATTATAGCAGATATTAAGGTTCTGTGTTACTGGATCAAACTATATGGGTTCTTGCTACTTTTCACACTACTGAAGTTAGACTTGGCAAGTAATTACAACGCAATTCTTTGACACAAGATATCCGTTATATTAATGTAATTTCACACAAGAACATCAAGAGAAATGACATAAAAATGATCCTTCTGAAACTTAGAGAGCTTCATAAAAAAACAAAGATATGACAGATGAACTAAACAAACAGTCTTTGAGAGTTTTGACAAGTATATTGATACTGTGATAAAAGTGATAGATAACGTAAAAAGAAAAAACACCTTTCCAACTTAAGTATTAACGTAATTTTTGGAAAAACACTTTTGATTTTTTTTATGTTTAAGAACACTAACAGATATTATTCCATTCTTATGATAAGCTTCTATCACTAGGTCAGAGGTAGATAGAACATACTTACCTGATTATTGAATCTGATGCAGAGCTTAGAAAATCTTATAGGATGAGGACAATCAGCTCTCAAGTATACATCAAACTGCACAGGAACATCAACATGAAAACTAGGAGCAAGAAATTTTGCTTTACATTGCACTGGAATTAAAAAAAAAAAAAAAAAGAAGAAACAAACAAGAAGAAGTAGGTATTAAACACAAACTACACCACAAAACACCAGAAGCATATTCTTGAAATAATTGTGGTAAGGATTGTTCTGTGCATATTCTCAAAACTTTGGTTTGTATACAACTAGGGCAAATTCGACTACTAACATTGTCACAGAAAGCCACTTTTCAGCACTTGACCAAACCTTTGCAGAGGAGAGAAGAGGCAGACATCCAGCAGAAAAAAAAAACAAATCCTGTATGCTTAGATACACTTCTTTTGTAGGTAACGCTCACTTACACTCCCTTTCTATGTGGAGTGTTACTTTGCACATATTCTGCCCTCTTTCCTCAGAATCCTACTTGAAAGCACACCAGAGTGGCAGAAGTCTTTCAAAAAGCAAGGGATTCTTCTTTAGTAATCCATATCAGGGATAAGAGATCACTGGCTTCTCTCATGATTTCTTATCTTACTGGTTTAGATGAAGAACAGAGCAGCGCTGAAACATGAGTTTCAGTGTTGCTGGCTTCGATACACACTTGGTATTTTTTCCTAATTAGTTATTTTCAAGATACAATTACATTGAAATTTATAATCTGATGTAAATTTGCTTTCTTACTTACCAAAGGGTATAAAATCTTGGACTTCTATTGTAAAAACATTACTGCCCGCCAAAGAAACACGGTCAGCCCACAATTTTTGTGATGTTCTCACAGCAGGAGCATCACAATCAGGTTCAGGATCAGGGCTTTCATTCTGTATCCAGACAGAAGATTACAAATAACAATAAAAGAAGGTTACCAAACACTGACCGCTCTTAAGATTATTTAAAAGGGTAACAGAAGTTTTGCCACTTGCCATTAGAACTTTTATCAGATTTTTTTCTATTCGAGATTTCTGATCTTCTTTAAGAGTAGATGCTAGCAAACAGAACAAAAACAAGGATTACAAGATAGAAGCAAGTCCTCTTACTTATTTATTTTTAAGTTTGGAAAAAAAACAAAACACACAACAAACTTTCCTTTAGATTGCATCTTTCAAAAAACACATTCTGGGGAAAAAAAAAAATTCTAACATTCTACTACCAGTAATGAAGGATTCATTCAGTTTCCAGAACTTCCTCTATTTTAAGTGTTTCCTCTTACTTCCACTGGAACTAAGTAAAATTATTAAATGCTTGTCTAACCAAAAGTATTTATTGGAAGAAAACCCCAAGAGAATAACGTCTATACCTTCCTGTTATTTATACTTAAAAATGGAAGAAACAGTAGAAAAGTCCAGAACATGCAAAGAGGCAAGCTCAGACAGTATTAGAAACAAAAACTACAAAAGGTGACAGGAAAAAAAAAAATGACTAATTAAAATAAGCACCCTTCTCTTGAAGATGAAGAAAGGTGCGTTTGTCTCATCGGCTATTCTTTAATACAAAGCAGAGTAGCCTGGCTAGCTAACAGAAGATGCAAACGCATTTTTACCACACCTACCCTAATAGTGGTATTAGGTAGCAATTTAGGGCACAAAAAGGATTATTTCTGCAATGCCAACAGACATTATATGGAGTAGAGCATTTGCATTATTACTGTGCAGCCACCCTATGTCACAGTTTTTTCCCTAAAACATACCACATACATATTTCACCAGCAGAGTTCTAGTAAAAAGTTTGAGAAGCACATTGGAGATTTTAAAGTCCAGAAAAAATTGTGCTACCTTTGTTAATTACTAGGAAAATTGTTTTTCTCCCTTTAGCTCTACTACAGTTCTTCCCTTACCACAAAGCTCAGGAACTTTGTTATATTATTCAGTCTCAAACGAAGCTACATGCCTCAGATATCCTGACACAGTCTATTTGATTGCAACGAATTTTATAAATAGAAGAGCAAGAAAATACAGCTTTCAGTATATGAGAGAAGGTAGTAAAAATTCAGCACAGGTATATAGTTATTTTGTAGTCAAATCAATTGAAGTACTGTAGGCGCTGTGTCTGACAATGATTTGTCAAACTTCCAAATACACGTACTTTTATTTTTCTGTATAGGTTGAGTATATTTCTTAAAAGAATACCTCTACCCAGTAGCTCTAAAGAGTACGTTATATAATCTTTTAGCTGGGCCATCAGGTATGAACATTTGAGAGCTGTCGTCAATATGGAAGTGAGAAGAGTCCACCATCCTTCACTGCGATATTCACACATAACATAATCCAAGAGCCTGCAACAGAGTAACGTTGACAGAAAATCAAGTTACACACACCAGTATTTTTCTTCAGAAGCTTGCATTTATTTGGTATCATTAATACAAAACTCACCTTCACTAACATAAACGCTAGATTAAAGTCAAGTCTACTGTCTACACATTGCAATAATTTATTGAAAACAGTATGAAATTATTGTAAAGAAACACATTTATTCCATGAATTTTCTATTTCAAGCTAGAACAATTTTCATAAGAGAACAACAGGAACATTCACCTATTTTCACATAAAGAACTAGCAAAGTAGCAACTAGACAGAAGAGTCTTAGTCCAGCACTGCATTAAAAATACGCTTTATCATTGAGCATGCGCTAAGTTTTAAGAAAAACAAACCAAAACCCCACAATAAAGTCCCTTTCCAAAATGAAGGATGTTAACGTTCCTTAAGCTGAGATGTTTCTTTCCTCTCCTAACTCCTATCCCCTGCTCCCTTCAAGGGTTTCAAAGATCTACAAAAAACACATGCATCAATCTTTATCAGGCAAAACTGCACACCTTAATACGGTTTTAATACTGAGCAACACTTGCTATTACTAGCAAAGTAGAGAAGTTAATTTTTTTTAACTCTGTTCAACTGTTCAAGACAAGAGTTTCTGACTACTTCACTTTTAGGTAGATTTTTCTGAATAAGAAATGCTTGTTCATACAAAAATTAGGCTCGATACAAATTGATCTGCTTATCCTAGCCTATGTTCTCCTCCATGGAGCTTCCAGTCAGCTAGTAACAACAGTAAACACATCTCTCCTACCTCAAACATACTCCCTTTACAACATATGATCTTTGAAACCTAATTAATGAGAACACTGTGGGACTCCTGCTTAACATGACCTTGACTCTGTTTCCCCTTAAAAATACAAAGTTCAGAAATTACGCGTAAGACATGTTCTTCAGAAAAGATGGTAGCTGGACCTCAGCACTAAGCTTTACTAGCTCTGTAATCACTAATAGCAGAAAACTGCACCAATAAAAATAATCCCTTTTGCTAATTCCCTGATACATAAGCAAAAAATTTTTTACTATATTTCCATGTTTTTTGAATTTTGTAACTACAAAGTCTGTAATTAGATGTAACTATATTCTTATTGCAAGTTTCAGAAATCACTTCTGGAAGAGAGACAGACAGCACTCAATCAGTGAGCTAGAAATAAATAATACTTGCCCAATAAGGCAAGTCCCCAAACCAGCTTACAGCAGGAAGTTTTTCTACTCTAATAACTGACTCTTCATATTTGTTTTGCTTTCTTTAATGTAAGTGGAGTTCGTGAACTCCAAAGCTTGTGCTTCAATCAAATCCAGGCACAAGGAGCATCTTAGATAAGCTTCCAACCTTATTACATAGCAATAAGACATGAGGTTGTAGTGAGAGGAATAGCATGTGAAAGAAGCAATCATGGATGGTACTTACTTCAAAGCTTTGGCATAATCTTTAGCATAGTAATATTCTTCTCCCATTTGAACCACTGATTTAAGAAGAAAAAAATTCCAGATCAATATCAAAAGTTTTTGCAAAATTAATTTAAAAAAAAAAATGCATCTGATTATCTATACTCACTCAAATGACTTTTCATTCTTGGACATTTGTATTTCTTGAACTGTGCGACAGCATTACTCAACAAAGTGATTATTAGCTCCTAACAGATAAAATCATTACTGATATCATTATATATGCAAACATTAGGATAGTGTTAGAAAACAGATTTTTTTTTTTTTATAGATTAAAACTTACAGAGTGAAGGACATTTTTCTCTTTCAACTGTAGGGATAAAATCCCCATCTTCTCCTTTTCAGGATCAGAGAGATCAAAGCCTGCAAAAGACAATGAAAAAGCCATTAAATTGGAATTTTGTCCACCCCCAAAGAGAACTATTTATGTGGTGAGCTGCATGCAACGCAAGCTCCAACTCAAGCACACTCAAACTCTTAAACATTCTTTTTGCCTAGGAGATGCATAGATCACTTTAAGAACTCATCCATCCTCTGTGCTCTAGAAGGGAAATTCTGGAACAAACACCTTGCCTTTTGTTTGAAAGAAGTTATCTGGTGCTACCCAAAAATAGCAGACTACAGTAAGACGACCCAGTCTTTAGACTGCATCTATTAACATTTAAAGCGCATATGTCAAGACAAGTTTGTAGCCCTTTTTCTGTCTGATCTCAAGTAAGGATTCAAGATTATGCTTCTCTAGCAGTAGAGAATGCCAACATATGAAGAACTGTATAGGGTTTTAAAAGACTATAAACTCCTGCTGGAACCAAAACAACTGAATTTATTAACAGGTTAAGTTTCTCTTCATCTTAAACTGTTTAACCTTGGCAGTAGATTTTAACTAATTTTAAAATAGTAACACTTGAAGATAAAAGAGGTGAGACAGTACTGTATTTACAGTAAATGAAATAGTCTTTTAAAAAGGGCAGTGATAAAGTGGCGAAGCCCATATGCAGAGAATAAAGGAGACCAGAGAGCGAGAAAGAGAAGTAAAACCACAGTCAACAATAAAGATCTCAGGACTGCATGTGTATTCACACATAGCTCAAAGTTGTACATTCAAAGTCTGAATTTCTGAGAAAACATCCTCCTTAATAGGAAAACCACAAATTCCCTTCTTAGATTAAAATCTAGTCATTGCATCCTCTCAATTCATTTTGAAATCCAAAAAGTTTTTTCTTAAAGAAAGTCACAAGTTCCTGGCTACACTTGACAAAATACGGTATGCACAGCAGGATGAATTTACAACAATCGCATTCAGGGACATGGTTACTTTTGCTGTACCCAGTTCCCCAGATCCTCTTCCCAGAAGTGCATTTCACTGCAGTCAGGCATGCCTGCAGCACGCTGGTTACAGGAGGCTTAGGCAGCAACAGAAACAAAGCAGCAGCAGAGCTTCAGTATGGCCTAAGCAACTTTGCCGAGGATCTGATCCTGCATGAACCTGAGGTTCCTTTTTCTATTTGTTATAGAGATCAAACACGCTTCCTGCGCTTCCAGTTGACACCTGTTCAAGTCGTACCACCAGCTAACGAGAGTGAAGTGCCAGCCCTGCGTCTTTCTCAGTGGAAAAGGGATTACATGCTGATGCCCACTAAGTCAGCTGCCAGGTT
>NW_009598752.1:18047-25974 GCF_000690535.1 Cariama cristata
TAAAGAAGTTTGGACAAATGTCACAGATACAAGATACAGAAACATACTTAATATTCCCTGCCGCCATGGTCTTTGTCCATAGAAGTCAAGCACTCCAGTTTGCGTTTCCAGGGGATCCGGATTGGGATATACCACAGAGGACTGTAAATTCAGCAAGTATAGAAATAAAAAAAGGGTTCATGTTTCATTTTAAAGCATTAAAAGTGATCTGATGCTCCAATACATATGCACATAAAAGAAGAAATTTGCTTTAAAACATACAACCTTTCTGGCCACCTGTATAAAAATAGTACTTCAGGAAACCCAAACATTTAAATACTACTCATTCAGTCTGACATCCTACTTTATTCACCTTTATTCATCTCAAACACTATTAAAGAACAACTGGGTAATCCTTTTTAAAACTAGTTCCTAACAAGATAATCCAAGAACAACAAATAAATAGCACCAATAGGAACAAAGGCATTTTTAAATAATCAGGACATGTCAGCTGGAGAGTAGCTACATATAATTAGCATGTATGTTTCATGGACTGCAAAGATCCATTTTCCATGCAACCCCTTCTGCCAGGTAAGTGTCAAAAAACCCAAAACAACAACCCCCCCCCACTGTAATACTAATGCTTTTGTTTCTCTGCTTCCTCTAAGTCACCAGATAGAGTGCACGTATAGAGAAATATACTGGCAAAACAAACCAGTAAGTTTTCAAGTATCCAGAGATCAAAAAAACGGTATACTTTCTACATAAGTATTTAAAAAACCATGTCAGAATTATCTGCAATAAACTAAAATCTAACACATTTGTTCTGCAGTAGCTTTTCCAATACGTAACAAATACCTGTAATGTTAGTAAGCACCAGAAAAAACACATACCTTTTCCTTGGATTTCATCTACATATTACAGAGTATTTCACTACCATTTGAGACTAAAACATTAGCTAATTTACTATCTGGTTACTTGCAAAGCATTTTTTCCCCTCCCAACTTACATCGTGGTTACAAAGCATACTTGCTAGTTGTTTCCGTTCCTGTGCATAGTAAGCTGCCTGCTGGTAATAGAAACCTGGATTCTGAGTTTGAATTGCTGTCAGTCCCAGCTTAATCGCTTCATCAAACAAGTCACCAAAAGCCTGAAACCTATTAAAAAAAAATTCATAACCAAGATTATGCACAGAACAGCAACTTGAACTGAAAGGTACACTTAAATTAAAAGTTCTGGTTAGTCTTAAGACAGATAATACTTCTCTGAACTTTTGCGTCTAAGCTCTGTGGCTGGATTTCTGGTCATACCCTGTTCATTCCCAGACAAAAGTGGTCAATAATCAATGCAAAACAGAATAACAGCATACAGTTTTTACAATCCAGTGTATCTCTTTCTTAGATAAAGAGCTCAGAATTTATATCTTGCTTAGACAAGTAAAACAGTGAACGTCACAAGTTCTTATAAGAACTAAAACAGAAATATTACTGAGCAAAAACATACTGTTTAGACATCCAGGCAGCATGCTCAAAAGCCAGTTCCGCACTTCCTATTTTTTTCTTGCACAAGTCAATATGTTTCCTGAACTGAGCAATTGCATCTAGTGGAGTGTTATGCTGAAAACAGAGGCGACAGATCTACAGGAAACAAAAATAAGAGGAAAAAATAACTGTGTTAGGCTGCTAAGGATTAGCTTTAACAGAAAAAAAACAAACACAAAACACACGCAACAATCAAACAAAAACATCACTCAAAAACCCCAAACTCATTTTACATATTTCTGAAGACCTCAAATAACATCGAAAACAGAGGGAGAAAAACAAATGTAAACCATAATCTACTACACCTGAAACCATGTGGTCCTCTATTTCAGCTAATGTTATTTTTCTTCCCCTTCTCCCCCAAGTCATCAATGGTAGAGTGCATAACGCATAGCCAAATTCAAGATGGAACTGCAGAGCCTCTAGGAAGATCATTATCTTTGAAGCCTGCAGTCTGCAAATGGAATTTGATGGAGTCCAACTCCAGGTTTACTGTAAATGGTGAGACAGTTTTGTTTTACCTAAAAGCCCCCAAAATATCACAGGAGTATGGTCTGATTCTTAAAGAGTTACTTTCCTCCTCCTAACAAGCAGGAACTGAACTATATTGGCTTAAGATTTGCAGGAAGACAAAAAATATTCAAGGAACAAGCAACCTTTGTTTTCATTTCCCCTGCACAGACTGAGAGTCAAAGAGTCTAGTCTTTCAGATGACTGCGTCTCAAATGAACTCCAGTCCTTCGAAATACTCTCAGACTTCATCTAAGGATCTTTTTTTTGTGTGGAATTCAGAAGTCTTTGCAAGTCTGAGTGTAATTGGTATTCCACTGATAGCTGTTTCTAATCCATCTCCGTAAAAGCAATATAAAACAGAACTTTCAAACCTTTATATATTAAAAATGTTAAAGTAAAGGTTGTCAAAGATTAGAATTACACTTGTTACCTTGTAATTTATAAATCCTGCCATGGTCTTGATTTCCAGCATGTTTGTTTCATGAGCCCTCAATTCATGCACAAGATTATAAGCAGTTCTGTAATTTCTAAGCAGGAATACTTAAGTTAGAGTTAAATCATACAAGATAATAAAATTTAAGAACAGGATTGCAACAGGAGAAAACAGCCTTCCAATCAGAGCGTTCTTCCCAGTGAAGAACTCACCCCTTACTTACATGTTGAAATAATTTTGCATTCAGGAAAATATTTATCATAGTCTATGGCTTAGTAGTAATTTGGGGTAGAGAGGGTAGAGGAAGATTAAATGAGTCTTACTTGAGAGCATTCTGTGTGTCTTGTTTCAGCTCACTGAAGAATGCTATTTTGAACTGGTGTCTAACAAATAAAAGCTGCAAAACACAACCAGCACACATCATTCAAACACATTCGAACATACCTGTTACTTACAAAGCAGATACAGGTGATAATTTCAGAGGTTTACACAATATAGCAGTTGACTTGAAAAACTGACCGTGCAACTGTTTCCTAATAGTTCTTTCTGCCACCATGATGCAGCAGTGATCTTTCAACAGATTGAATCTATTCCAAGCCTTTTACCCTGGAACAGGCAAGAGGCTTTGTAACACCCCAAAAGTCTCTACAGGAACAACGTCAATTGTTGGTTTGGAGTTCATCACTTGGATCCCAGCTTCCAAGAGAGGGAAGCTGGCAAATGCAACAGAATCTTGTATGTCTGAGCAGATATTTAACAATTTGAAAAGGAAAAGTTCAAAAGCCAAATCAAGTGCAACTTTAAGTTCGAAATGTCTAAGGGAAGCACTTCCCACAACTTGTTGAGATACTACATTCAAACAGGTTAAACTACATAGATAATTAAAACTGGTTTTTGGGTTTTTTGTTGGTGGTGGTTTGTTTTTTTTTTAACTAGAGAACTTCATTTCTGGGCTGCAGATCTTCCTCTAAGGAAAATGGAAGGAAGACAAACATAAACTTCAATTTTGATTGGTTTTGTTTTTAAGTTGCAGAAAATAAAACCAGATTTACTTTCTATACTGAGAGAAGGCATCTCAAGCTGGAAGAGGGGGATAAAAACATTTAAGCAACAAACAACCCTTATTTTCATGTTTTAACATGCAATATAACCTGCACAGTATTTCAAAAATAGAGTAACATTACCTGATGAGTGGTTTTGTTCAAGAACTCCTTATGAGATTTAACTCTTCGTATTTCTGTATAATAGTAAGTCTGTGCATGCTCATAGAAAGCATTTTCCAACCTGCAACAAAGTTGCTTATAAGTTTCACTAAGTTTCTCCCACATGCAAAGAAATTCTGAAGTTTTTCAGAATAAGTTACTTTTAATCACGCTTAGTTTAGGGTTGACAAAGTAGCTTGAGGTATTACTAAACTCTTCTGTAAGTTACCACACAGGGTAAGAGACTGCAGATAAAAACTCTTCACACAAAACCTTACACAGGGGTAGCACAAAGTAGAATAAGTAGGTTCAAGAACTTTATATATTGGTATCTCATATAACAATCTCTAGTATTTAACATAAGAAAGTCTGAGGATAAGCTGTTCGGATTTTGCAAGGCAACAGAAAGCGGAGAGACACCTCAGTCAAAGCAAGAAAACCTTGCTGAAGGTCCTGAGAAGCTTGAATGGCTCAAGATGTTATTTGCTGCACTGGAGGGGGAAGAGTGGGAAAGAAAAAATAGCAGAAAATAAAGTAATGAGGGCACAGACTAGGTTTCATCATTCTGTCCAAACATCAACAGCTACCTGGTTTGCAGAGGTAACAGTCGAACCTGTGTTTGCAAGATAAATAGCCCAATGGCAAGACATCGGGGAGAAGAAAAAGACAAACGGGCTCAGAACACTGAATACAATATGAGGCTGAGGAGGATCTAAGAAGCATATGCTCTATGATCAAATTATTAGTAAAATCAACTAGAACAAGACCAGAATCCAGGAAAGGAATACATTCAATAGGACTGACAGACACAGAAAATCACATAATCCATTTGGTTGGAAGAGACCTCTGGGATCATCAAGGCCAACCTTTGCCCTAACACCACCACGGGGATGAAGGACCACTTCTGTGATTTAGCCAAGAAGGGATCACTGCAGACTGACTAAAGCAGATCACAACTTGTGTTCTGCTTGCCACACAACAGAGGATGGTGACGAAAACAATGGGACAGACCAATGGACAGCAATTGTTAACTGTGAGTTCAGTCACAACAGGAAGACAAGATAAATTAAGTCTGTCTATCATACTTATTTTAGCATTATACTGCAGCTGTATAAGAAAACACAAGCCAGTCCAGGGGTTAGAAAAAAAAAAATTGTTCTCTTTTAGTACTATGAAATCTCGATTTAAAAAGTCAAAACAAAAAGATTAATACAAGGAATTCTGACATGACTATATGCTCAAAGATTTTTTTTTTTTAAACTGTGTGAAGAGTTATTAATCCTTAATGATACAGCCTTATCTTCACAAACTTGGACACAGTTGCAAATCTCATATCAAAATGCAACTATATGCAGTTTGCAAAGGTTTACACTAGTTAACATGCAGTAAACATTCCCTCGTTAGCACTGAGTAAAATATGAAAAACTAGAAGTAATGGTTACTTCATTTTGATCAATTCTAATAGCTGTTTGAGAGCAGCATGGATATGATAACAAGCATTGATTTACATTGAGAACTTTACTGTTTATATATAAATACAAAGGGTGAGAGAAGGAAAAATTAGTCTCTCAGACCATGATCTCTCCTCTCCCTGAGCATATCTGGAAAAATTAAAATTAATTTTAATAAACCATGATTTGCCTTAGTTTGAGCCCTTCCTTTTAGGTCTATACAAGACTGTCTTCCTTTCCCTGTTCCGTTTTTGAAAAGCTTTCATAATTTATTTGAAGGTGTATTCCCTGTAAATATTAAAACAGAAAGCACAAGTAATGTTAAAAAGTACAGAGACATAATACTTGCAACCATATAAATGCCACTTAGCATAAATAGAAAGAGAGATAACTATATAGCCAGGAAGCCAGGGGAAAAAAGCAAAGACTTGCTAAGACAGAGTTACACCTAACAAAACATTTGTAGAAAATTATTTAGAACCAGCAGGGCTAAAACCACTGTAGAGGTAGAAAAGCCCACTTTGCCTCTACTTGACTTGAAGAAGGGAACGTCTTGGGATATCTAATAATGTTCCTTCAAAAGCAATGTCTCTCACAGTTGTTACTTGGCCTGACAGAGAAAGGGGAGCTGTGTGAAATTCATCAGGTTGCAGAATAACCTGAAGAATTCCAGCAAACAGATAAAATATTCACTGCTATTCTACAATGACTGTGCCACATAGCAGTCATCCCAATCTATCAACTCTCTCTTAACATCTCCATTAGAATCACAGAATCGTTTGCGTTGGAAAAGACCTTTAAGACCATCGAGTTCAACCATTAATCTAGCACTGCCAAGTGTACCGCTAAACCACATCCTCAAGTGCCACATCTACAGGTATTTTAAATACTTCCAGGGATGGTGACTCAACCACTTCCCTGGTCAGCCTGTTCCAATGCTTCACAAAACTTTCGATGACCAAATTCTTCCTAATATCCAATCTAAAGCTCCCCTGGTGCAACTTGAGGCCATTTCCTCTTGTCCCATCACTGGTTACTTGGGAGAAGACACTGACCCCCACCTGGCTACAACCTCCTTTCAGGTCGTTGTAGAGTGATCAGGTCTCCCCTCAGCCTTTTCTCCAGGCCAAATAATCCTAGTTCCCTCAGCTGCTCCTTGCAGGGTTTGTGCTCCAGACCCTTCACCAGCTTCATTGCCCTTCTCTGGACTCGCTCCAGCAGCTCAATGTCTTTCTTGTAGTGAGGGCCCCAGAACTGGACACAGTACTCGAGGTTCGGCCTCACCAGTGCCAAGTATAGGGGGACAATCACTGCCCTAGTCCTGCTGGCCACACTATTTCTGATACAAGTCAGGATGCCATTGGCCTTCTTGGCTACTGCTGGCTCATGTTCTGCCAGCTGTCAACCAGCACCCCCAGGTCTTTTTCCACTTGACTGCTTTCTAACCACTCTTCCTCCAGCCCGTAATGCTGCATGGGTACCATTGCATGAGGTTGTTGTGACTCAGGTGAAGGACCCGGTCCTTGGCCTTGTTGAGCCTCATACAGTTGGCCTCGGCCCATCGATCCAGCCTGTCCAGATCCCTCTGTAGACCCTTCCTGCTCTCCAGCAGATCAATACTCCCATCCAGTTTGGTGTCGTCTGCAAACTTACTGAGGGTGCACTCAATCCCCTAATCCAGATGATTGATAAAGATATTAAACAGAACTGGTCCCAATACTAAGCCCTGAGAACACCACTTGTGACTGGCCGCCAACTGGATTCACCACGACTCTTTGGGCCTGGCCATCCAGCCAGTTTTTTACCCAGCAAAGGGTATGCCCGTCCAAGCCATGAACAGCCAGTTTCTCCAGGAGAATGCTGTGGGAAACTGTGTCAAACTGTCTAGACAGACAACATCCACAGCCTTTCCCTCATCCATTAAGCAGGTCACCTTGTCATAGAAGGAGATCAGCTCAGTCAAGTAGGCCCTGCCTTTCATAAACCCATGCTGACTGGGCCTGATCACCTGGTTGTCCTGTACGTGCCATGTGATGACACTCAAAATTATCTGCTCCACAACCTTCCTCAGCACCGAGGTCAGGCTGAGAGGCCTGTAGTTCCCCGGATCCTCCTTCCGGTCCTTCTTGTAGATGGGCATCACATTTGCTAGCCTCCAGTCAACCGGGACCCCCTCGGTGAGCCAGGACTGCTGATAAATGATGGAAAGCGGCTCAGTGAGTACTTCCAGCAGCTCCCCCAGTACCATTGGGTGGGATCCCATCCTGTCCCATAGACTTGTGTGTGCCCAAGTTGTGTAGCAGGTTGCTGAACATTTCCCCTTGGATTATGGGGGTTTCATTCTGCTCCTCATCCCTGTCTTCCAGCTCAGGGGGCTGGGAGAACAACTGATCTTACTATTAAATACGGAGGCAAAGAAGGCATTAAGTACCTCAGCCTTTTCCTCACCCTCTGTCACTATGTTTCCCTCCGTATCCAATAAAATAGCTCTCCTTTTGTTGCTAATGTATTTACAGAAACTTTTTTTGTCTTTTATGGCAGTAGCCAGATTAAGTTCTAGTTGGGCTTTGGCTCTTCTAATTTTCTCCCTGCATAACCTCACGACATCTTTGCAGTCCTCCTGAGGTGCCTGCTCCTTCTTCCAAAGGTGATAAACTCTCCTTTTTTTCCTGAATTCCAGCCAAAGCTCTCTGTCCAGTCAGGCCGGTCTTCTTCCCACTAGCTTGTCTTTTGGCACATGGGGATGGCCTGCTCCTGTGCCTTTAAGATTTCCGTCCTGACGGATATTCAGCACGCCTGGACCCATTT